>NC_057794.1:356325048-356395746 GCF_018294505.1 Triticum aestivum
TTGAAACTTAGGCGAGTACTGGACTGCAGCTAAGCCCACGAGTGAGAGGCTTGCTCGTCACTCGGCATGATTTTTGAAACTTAGGCGAGTACTAGACTGCAGCTAAGCCCCCCGAGTGAGAGGCTTGCTCATCACTCGGCATGATTTTTGAAACTTAGGCGAGTACTAGACTGCAGCTAAGCCCCCGAGTGAGAGGCTTGCTCGTCACTCGGCAGGATTTTTTCAACTTAGGCGAAACGGGTTCGCAGCTAAGCCCCCGAGTGAGAGGTTTGCTCATCACTCGGTAGGATTTTTCAACTTAGGCGAAATGGGTTCGCAGCTAAGCCACCCACTGGGGGATTTCAGAAACATACGTAAACAATCGACAATCTTTTTAGAAGACTGTAAAACTCTTGTCTTTGATAAACAAAATACAAAGGTGTTTTTATTACATCTCAGCAGACTGAGTGTTTAAGTATAAATGGGCGGAGCAGCTCCACATTCCAGGCGTGCGGCTTGTCTTTCTTGTGCTCGACGTCGTAGAGGTGGTACGCTCCATTATGGAGCACTCTGGTGACCACGAAGGGGCCTTCCCAAGAGGGAGCAAGCTTGTGTGGTTTCTGCTGATCCACTCGGAGAACTAAGTCTCCCTCTTGAAATGCTCGACCCCTCACATTTCTGGCATGGAATCGATGCAGATCTTGCTGATAGATGGTTGATCGGATCAAGGCTGTCTCTCTTTCTTCTTCAAGGAGGTCAACTACATCCTGTCGTGCTTGTTCTGCTTCTTCCTCTGTGAAAAGCTCGACTCGGGGTGCATTGTGGAGCAAGTCACTCAGAAGTACAGCTTCGGCTCCATAAACCAAGAAAAACAGGGTTCTACCAATCGACCGATTGGGAGTTGTCCTCAATCCCCATAATACTGATGGAAGTTCGTCGACCCAGGCTCCTGCTGCCTGTTTGAGGTCACGCATCAGTCGAGGTTTCAGTCCTTTGAGAATCAATCCATTTGCCCTTTCACCCCGTCCATTCAACTGGGGGTGAGCGACTGAGGCATAGTCAACTCGAGTACCTTGTCAGAATCAAAGTTTGATCCATTGTCAGTGATGCTGCTGCGGGGAACACCATATCTGAATGTTATCTCTCTGATGAAGCTGACAGCAGTACTGGCATCAAGGTTCTTGATAGGCTTGGCTTCAATCCACTTGGTGAACTTGTCGACTGCTACAAGCACATGAGTGAATCCACTCCTGTCAGTCCTCAAAGGTCCAACCATATCCAATCCCCAAACAGCAAAAGGCCAGACAAGCGGAACGGTCTTCAGGGCTGACGCGGGCTTGTGAGACATGTTGGAGTAAAACTGGCAACCTTCACATTTGTCGACTATTTCTTGTGCCATCTCATTTGCTCGAGGCCAATAAAATCCCGCTCGGTATGGTTTGGCCATAATGGTCCGAGAGGACGCATGGTGACCACAGGTCCCCGAGTGGATATCATTGAGGATCACTCAACCTTCTTCAGGTGTTATGCATTTCTGGCAAACTCCAGTCACACTTTCTCTGAACAACTGTCCTCTTATCACAGTGAAGGCCTTGGATCGACGGACGATCTGTCAAGCCTCTTCTTCATCTTCTTGGAGTTCTCTTCTAAGAATGTAT
Source organism: Triticum aestivum (assembly GCF_018294505.1). Classification (NCBI taxonomy): domain Eukaryota; kingdom Viridiplantae; phylum Streptophyta; class Magnoliopsida; order Poales; family Poaceae; genus Triticum; species Triticum aestivum. Next base: position 356,326,686 of record NC_057794.1, read on the forward strand.
GCGATATATGGTACTATCCAATCGGGGGTGATGACCAAAACTTCCATGATCAAGTCGACCACGGCTGGAATCTCAATTCCAATTGGTGGTACTCTTTGGTTGTGGGGGCTCTTCAGTGAAGGGATCTTCTTGAACTGAAGGTGCATGAATATGCTCCAGGAACACATTACTGGGAATTGCTTCTCTCTTGGAGCCTATCTTTGCCAGATCATCGGCTGCTTGATTTTTCAGTCGGGGAATATGATGGAGCTCTAATCCCTCAAACCTCTTTTCTAACTTTCTTACTGCATTGCAATAACCAGTCATGGCTGGGCTTCTGACGTCCCACTCCTTCATCACCTGATTGACTACTAAATCCGAGTCTCCATAGACCATGAGGCGACGAACGCCGAGTGAAATGGCCATACGCAACCCATACAAAAGTGCCTCGTATTCGGCCTCATTGTTGGAGGAGTCAAAGTGAATCTGGAGAACATAACTGAGTTTGTCACCACGGGGGGAGACCAACACCACTCCAGCACCGGAACCATTCAACATCTTGGACCCATCGAAGAACATGGTCCAATGCTCCGAGTGAATTTGGGCTGGAAATTTCTGTTCGATCCACTCGGCGAGGAAATCAGCTATTGCTTGGGACTTAATAGCCTTCTTTGCTTCAAACTTGATGTCCAGGGGAAGGAGTCCAATCGCCCACTTTGCGAGTCGACCAGTTGCATCTCTGTTGTTCAGAATCTCAGATAATGGAGCATCATTGACGACTGTAACGGAATGATCAGAGAAATAGTGTGCAACCTTCTTTGTGGTCATGTAAATTCCATAAACAAGCTTCTGATAATGGGGATATCTTTATTTTGATGGAGTTAGGACTTCAGAAACGTAGTATACTGGGTGCTGAACTTTATAAGTTTTTCCTTCTTCTTCCTGCTCGACCGTGAGTACTGTACTGACAACTTGTCTAGTGGCTGCAATGTAAAGCAGTAAAGGCTCTTTGCTGATTGGTGAAGCAAGCATCGGCTGGGTGGAAAGCAGGGTTTTGAGCTCTACAAACGCTGCATCAGCTTCTGGAGTCCACTCAAACTTATCAGACTTCTTCATCAGTCGGTAAAGAGGCAGTGCCTTTTCACCGAGACGAGAAATGAATCGACTCAGGGCGGCCAAACAACCAGTAAGCTTTTGGACATCGTGCACACGCACATGGTGTTTCATCCGAGGAATGGCACCAACTTTCTCTGGGTTAGCGTCGATCCCTCGTTCGGAAACGAGGAAACCGAGTAACTTTCTGCCAGGAACTCCGAATGTGCACTTTGATGGATTAAGCTTGATGTCATACCTTCTGAGGTTGGCAAAGGTTTCGGCAAGGTCAGCCAGCAGGTCGGAACCTTTACGTGACTTGACTACAATGTCATCCATGTATGCTTCCACATTCCGACTGATTTGAGTGAGCAGACACTTCTGAATCATCCTCATGAATGTGGCTCCGGCGTTCTTCAGGCCGAATGGCATAGTGACATAACAGAAACATCCGAATGGAGTGATGAAAGCCGTTTTTATCTCATCAGGTCCATACAGTCGGATCTGATGGTACCCAGAATAGGCGTCCAAGAAAGGCAAACGCTCACACCCCGCAGTTGAGTCGACAATTTGGTCGAAGCGGGGAAGAGGAAAATGATCTTTCGGGTAGGCCCGATTGATATGCTTGAAGTCAATGCACATGCGAAGTGAATCATCCTTCTTGGGGACCATGACAACATTGGGGAGCCACTCAGAGTGGTAAATCTCTCGGATGAACTCGGCTGCCAGGAGCCGAGCCACTTCCTCGCCAATTGCTTTTCTCTTCTGGACGGCGGACCGTCGGAGATGTTCCTTGAGTGGTTTTACTTTCGGGTAGACTCACAAACGATGCTCAGCCAGTCCCCTGGGTACACCCGGCATGTCAGAAGGTTTCAATGCAAAGATGTCCCAGTTCTCATGAAGGAACTGGATGAGCACTTCTTCCTATTTGTTGTCGAGTGTTGACGAGATATGGGTCGGAGCAGTGTTGGGATCGGTCAGGTGGATATGAATCAGCTTTGTTTCCCCTGACGACTAAAATGCGGACTCTGTGGCAGGCTTCTTGGCTCGCAGCAAATCACTCGGATTTGCATTTTTCTGGTACTCTTGCAGTTCCACTACTGCCATCTGTGCATCGGCAATTTTCGAGCCCTTCTAGAAGCACTCTTCTGCCTTCTGCCGATTGCCAGTGACAGTGATTACTCCTTTGGGGCCAGGCATTTTCAATTTGAGATACACGTAACATGGCCGAGCCATAAAATGTGCATAAGCAGGTCTCCCCAGAATGGCATGGTAAGCACTCTTGAAATCCACTACCTCAAACATCAACTTTTATTTGCGGTAATTCTTGGAATCATCGAAAACCATATCAAGCGCGATCTGGCCGAGTGAATGAGCCTTCTTGCCGGGTATAACATTGTGGAAACTCATGTTGCTTTCACTAAGCTTGGACATCGGAATGCCCATTCCCTTCAAGGTTTTAGCATAAAGGATATTTAGGCCACTGCCACCATCCATCAGCACTTTAGTCAGTCGAGTGCCTTCGACTACTGGGTCGACCACCAGTGCTTGCCTCCCAGGGGTGGCTATATGTGTTGGGTGGTCCAACTGGTCGAATGTGATGGCAGTCTGGGACCACTTCAGATAACTAGGTGTTGCAGGAGCAACCATGTTTACTTCCCTGTTAATAACCTTCAACCGACTTTTGCTTTCAACATCAGCAAAAATCATCAGTGTGGAATTGAAATTGGGAAAACCATCATCTTCTTCTTCCCTATCCTCTCCTCCGCCCGACTCATTTTCCTTTTCCTTGGGTTGTTTCTCTCAGAACTGCTCAATCAGGAAACGACATTGTCGAGTGGTGTGTTTAGGGTAAATGATGTCCCCCTCTTCATCTTTTTTGGTATGAATATGGCATGGTAAATCCAACACATCATTCCCATCTTTATCCTTAACTTTTTGGGAGTCCAGGGCCCTTTGGGTTTTCCTTTGAACTTTCCTTGGGCAACAGCTAAAGCTTCACCAGGAGCAGCTGGTTCAGCTTTTCGCTTCTGATTCCGACTGGAATTCCCTCCTCCGGTTTCTTGGGCGACTGTTTTGTGTTTGCCACTCCGGAGTCGGTCTTCCTCTTCACCATTGGCATATTTGGTGGCAACCTCCATCATCCGAGTCAGAGTCATATCTCCTGTCCGACCGAATTTCAGATTCAACTCCCGATACTTAACGCCTTCCTTGAAGGCACAAATTGCTTGGTGATCTGACACATTCTCCACTGTATGGTGCAACGTGATCCATCTCTAGATATAATCTCTCAAAGTTTTATTCGGTTTCTGGACACAACACTGCAATTCTGTCAACCTTGCCGGCCTTTTGCAAGTGCCTTCAAAGGTCCTAACAAACACTCGAGCAAGTTCCTCCCAACTATATATACTGCCAGGAGCCAACTGATTCAACCACGCTCTGGCAGAGCCCTCCAACATCAAGGGGAGGTGCTTCATGGCCACATCATCATTGCCACCACCAATCTGCACAGCCACTCGGTAATCCTCAAGCCAAGTGTATGGCTTGGACTCTCCGGCGAACTTGCTGACTCCAGTCGCCAACCTGAAGTTGGGAGGAACCACTGCTGCTCTGATGGCTCTGCTGAAACACTCGGGTCCTGAAATGTGTACCCTACTTCCAGTCAGATGATCTCTATCGTGGCCTTCTCTGTGAGCTCTGTTTCTATCAACCAGACCTTGAACGAGGATTGACCTTGCATCAAAGCCTGGTTCTCTAGGGTCGACTGAATTCTTCGTTCACCGTTGTGGGGGCGCCTTTCATCTTGCCGTCGAGGCACGTATGACCCACTCCTCGGAGGAGGTGTGTGCACTCGACGACGGTCGTCGTGGTCGAGCCGATGATCATACTGCTCACGGTTCCTATATTGATCTTGCTGGTACCCACGTCCCTCACACCACGGAGGCGATCTCGGGCTATGGGTAGATTGGACAGTATCCGCCACCACAGATCTGCTATGAATCCTATTCCGCGACTGAGATACTATTGTATTCTGCTCCCCCGCTGCCTGGAGTAAAGCCCAGATCTGCATCAAACCTCGGCCAGCTTCTGACTGGGAAGGTTGAATTGACTCTGCTATTCTAGCTGCAGCTGTGGGATTCTGGAACGGAGTTCGGTATACCTGAGTCGGAGGTGGAAAAAGTTGTTGTCGACTGGACTCGGGGATCCGCTGCCGAGCATGCTCGTCGAGTGCGCGCTGGAGGTTCTCAAGTCGAGTGCGCTCAGCCAAGTTGGCCAGGCGCGCCTCCTCCAAGGTCTGGGCCTCGGGGGTTTCTCCAATGATAGGAGTGTGAAGTGCATCCATATTGCGGCGACGAAGATCTTCCCTCCGCTGCGAAGAGAGGGGTTGGGGGCGGTACTCCTCATGGGCACGCGACGGATCGCCACCGCCATCGTCACCGCCTTCATGGGTGAAGCCAGGAGGACTGTGTGGTCCATTGACCATCAAGACTTCCGCCGCGGGGTCGCTGCTGTCGCATTCGGACGCAGTCTCGACGGAGCCAGTCGACAGATCGAATAGGCCGTAGAGAGTTTCATCGGGCTCGATTGCCGCGATTTGTGGGGTGGTCGATTGGCGGGCCACCGCGTGCCTCACCCACCGCTGAAGCCGCGACCGACCGGATCACTGGTGCCGGCGAACAACAGAGAGGGAGGTTGTCGTAGGAGCCGACTGATACGGAGTCGACGGTTGCCGAAGAAGGACGCCGCGAACGCATGCATGGAAGTGCGTCGCCCCGCGGACGGGGAGCGCCTCGACGTCGAGTGGAGCCTCGTGGAGCCAAGCGGAGTCGTCGGCGATGAAGAAGAGCGTGCCATGACGGATCTCGCGGCCTTCAGCCAATCCTCCGCCGGAAACCATGATGATGGGAATCGGAAGAATCGCAACTTCTCCAATAAACTGCTAAGACACCTGCCCCAAGGTGGGCGCCAACTGTCGTGGATCTAAGACTGACAGTAGAATGGGGGGTAAGTATGAGGAGGCAAGATCCTAGCTATGGAGTAGTTGTAGACACGAGTTTTACGAGTTCAGGCCCTTCTCGGAGGAAGTAACATCCCTACGTCTCGGTGCCCTAAGGCGGTCGACTGGATTATATATGTGTGTGTGTTTACAAAAGATGTGAACCCCTGTCCCAGAGGAGGGGGTGGCTTATATAGAGTGCGCCAGGACCCCTGCTCCCCTCCGTTACACAGGGTTCAATGTACATTAAGAGTGGAGCGTTACTGGTAACGCTAGCAATTAAGTGCTATAAATGACAATTAAGCCTATAAGTAAATGCTTGACCGTTGTTCATGAAGAGTGGCTTTAGATCTTCTGCTCGTTGAGTGGCTTCTGCGATGGTCGAGTGACATTGATTCTTCTGAGTGGAACATCTCTGGTCGAGTGGATGATGGTACCCTTTGAATGATTCTGGTTTTAGGGTGATGTCCTAGGGGAAGGTGTCTAGGTTAGGCCTATGACCCTACCCTAGGTACATAGCTTCATCAGTCACCGAACCCGTACACTCTGGCAACCCTTGGGGGCAGTCACCGGTACCCATCAAATTGTTTGGGGCGATCTCCAAAACCTAATTGGAAACCCCGACGCTTGCTTGGAGCTTTACACCACAATGATTGAGCTTCGAACACCATCAACCGTCTAGGGCGCCCAAGGACCCAAGAGTAACAAGATCAAGGGTACCAAGCACCCAAGAGTAATAAGCTACTCCACTTGTAACTTCCATGAACTCAAACCGATGCACCAAATGCAATGGCAAGGGCACATGAAGTGCCCAAGTCCTTCTCTCCCAAATCCCACCACAACAACTAATGCTATGGAGGAAAATGAGAGGAAGAACGAAGAAGAGAACATGAAGAACTCCAAGATCTAGATCCGAGGGGTTCCCCTCACATAGAGGAGAAAGTGATTGGTGGAAATGTAGATCTAGATATCCTCCTCTTTTCCCTAAAGAACTAGCAAAAATCATTGGAGGGATTGAGAGATAGCAAGCTCGAAGAAGGCCAATAATGCGGGAAGAACATGAGCTCAAGAGATAAGGTTCAGTGAGGAAGAAGACCCCCTTTTATAGGCACCCCCAAATCCAACCATTTTGCACTCAGGTCATGCACAAGCGGTACTACCGCTCGGAGGAGCAGTACTACCGCTTAGCACGGTCAAAACAGCCCGACGACACAACAAACGCGAGTTGTAGTTCTGCCAGAGAGGTAGTACCGCTCAGGGGAGAGGTAGTACCGCTTATAAGAGGTACTACCGCTCGGAGAGGTACTACCGCCTATAAGAGGTGCTATCTCTTATAAGAGGTAATGCCGCTCTACTACCATGAAACCTGACACGAAAAATCGCATCCCCAGAAGCAGTGGTACTACGTGCGACACAAGGCCGTGGTAGTACCGCTCGTGAGAGCCATACTACCGCTTGAGGCTTTCACGAACACAACAGAGAAAATAGAGGATGCAATAAAGCCTAAACTGCCACAACTTCTGCAAATGAACTCCGAATTGAGAAAACTCAAGCTTGTTGGATAGATGACCACAAGAAGCATCCGAAGTGGCAGGGGAGGTATGCCTAAGATATAGAAGAGTGAAACCACCAACAGAGAAGAACTGGCATAACCTCCAACATCTAAAACATCATAGAAAATGCATGTGAACTCTGTTTTCGATGAACTCGAGCTTGTCATGAAGATGACCAAAAGCTCCAAATCCCGCAAGGCGAAAAACCAAACAAGAACAAAGAAAGATGATGCAAGGATGCAATGGTTTTAGCTCTCTACGAACGATACGATCAAGCTACTCGCTTGAGAGCCCCCCCCCCCTTGATAGTACGACAATTGATCCTATAACACGGTCTCCCAACTACCAGCATGAGACTGATAAAATAGAAAACCTATCAAGGGCAGACCTTTGCCTTGCGCATAATCCACTTGAGCTAGATGATGACGATCTTGGCCTCCTCAAGATGGATCACTTTCCTTGATTGTGTTGGCTCGATGAAGACTAGTTGATTGCTCCCCCATACTCCACTATGGGCGAGCCACTCTTCGACACATCTTCACAAGTCCATTCACACCACAATGGACGACAAGCTTTAAGGATGATCTCTTTGTGATGCTCCACTTGAACTTGCACACCTCAATCTTGATGACGATCACCACTTGATGTCATCCTCCATGGGTTGTATGAGATCATCATCTTGATGAAAACCCACGAAAACATACCTAACCCCACATAGAACTCTCACGTAGACCATGGGTTAGTACACAAAGCATAATCGACAATGCTTACCATACCATGGGATCACTTGATCCCTCTTGGTACTTATTGTGCGCTTTGTGTGTTGATCAACTTGATTCACTCTTTGACTTAGTCGAGATCGACCTTGTATCATGTCTTCTATATGACCACTCTTTGGATAATTCCTTGAATAGCACCTTGGTCATCTCATAAACTCCTTGAAACCAACACATGGACTTCAAGAAAAGCCTATGGACAAATCCTTCAAATATAACTCAAGGCAACCATTAGTCCATATAGATTGTCATTAATTACCAATACCAAACATGGGGGCACCGCATGTTCTTTCACCCCACAACATCAAGAATGATTCTAGTATGAGACCGATTGCAATAGAAGCACCTGTAAGTAATTTATAATGTTTTTGCTTCAAAATTATTGTGTGAGCCATCATAGTGTTATGTACTAACAGTGCATGAACAATGCTTTCAATCATGATGCGGACCACAAAGAGGGCATGTTTACAAGTTCTACCGCAAGTACCTAACATGCAGGTATTGAGGGAAATATCTCCTCTGCCATGATACTTTCAAGCTTTGGTGTCTCACTCATCACATAATTCATCATCTGAACAATGCATCCATGAGCTAGAAGCGAATATTACACAAGAGATAGAAACAAAACAGGCAACTACCACATTTGCAGAAAATTTGAATGTCCTACTTAGTGCTCAAATGCAGGAAATTGAAGACCTCAAATGGAGACATCAGCTAGAAATAGAAGTTATCAAGATGGACCAGGAGAGAAAATCAAAGGCTTTGAAAAAAGCAACACGAAACGAAGGGAATTCTTAGTCATCTCTTAAAAAAGTCATCGCAGGAGACTGTGTTGCAACCCATCAATAACTGATGGTGCTCTATTGTTCGTCATGATGTCGTCTCAAGTGTCTTATTGAGTTATTTCTAATGCTTGATAATATGTCATTTGGACGCTCATTTTATAATGTGGATCACTTCTGTGAGAGATGTCAAGTCCCATTGTTATTATAATAAAAGTTGTGTTGGCAATGTTAAATTTCAATTTTTCTCTAATTCAAATTCAAATTGGCCTGCAAAATCAACCGTGCACATTCTTGACGCTATAATAAAACCTGTGATGATACTGGTGACGAAGATTGTAACGATCCCCACAGTCGTGTCCCCACTTGGAAGCAACCACGTCAGCATCATCCGGACCCACATGTAAGCAGCCACATCAGCACCATCTGGTCCCACATGTAAGCAGCCACGTCAGCAACTTCTAGGCCCATATGTCGACACCCTTGATCGGTCAAAACTGATGTCGAGTTATTACGACGGGACCGTCAGTGATAAAACCCGCGGAGGACCCACATGGAAGAAGCCACGTCAGCAGCTGCTGGCCCCACCTATATGAATCTTTGACCGATCAACCCCCCGGACCGATCGCCGGTGAAGAATTATTGTCACAAAAAAGATCTTAGGCGATGATAACCCACAAGTATAGGGGATCGCAACAACTTTCGAGGGTAGAGTATTCAACCCAAATTTATTGATTCGACACAAGGGGAGCCAAAGAATATTCTCAAGTATTAGCAGCTGAGTTGTCAATTCAACCACGCCTAGAAACTTAGTATCTGCAACAAAGTGTTTAGTAGCAAAGTAATATGATAGTGGTGGTAGCGGCAACAAAAGTAAAGACAACAAAAGTAATGTTTTTGGTATTTTGTAGTGATTGTAACAGTAGCAGCGGGAAAGTAAATAAGCGAGAACCGGTATTGGAAAACTCGTAGGCACCGGATCAGTGATGGATAATTATGCCGGATGCGGTTCATCATGTAACAGTCATAACATAGGGTGACACAGAACTAGCTCCAATTCGTCAATGTAATGTAGGCATGTATTCCGTATATAGTCATACGTGCTTATGGAAAAGAACTTGCACGACATCTTTTGTCCTACCCTCCCGTGGCAGCGGGGTCCTATTGGAAACTTAGGGATATTAAGGCCTCCTTTTAATAGAGAACCGGAACAAAGCATTAGCACATAGTGAATACATGAACTCCTCAAACTATGGTCATCACCGGAAGTGGTCCCGATTATTGTCACTTCGGGGTTGCCGGATCATAACACATAGTAGGTGACTATAGACTTGCAAGATAGGATCTAGAACTCACATATATTCATGCAAACATAATAGGTTCAGATCTGAAATCATGGCACTCGGGCCCTAGTGACAAGCATTAAGCATAGCAAAGTCATAGCAACATCAATCTCAGAACATAATGGACACTAGGGATCAAACGCTAACAAAACTAACTCGATTACATGATAAATCTCATCCAACCCATCACCGTCCAGCAAGCCTACGATGGAATTACTCACACACGGCGGTGAGCATCATGAAATTGGTGATGGAGGATGGTTGATGATGACGACCCCCTCTCCGGAGCCCCGAACGGACTCCAGGTCAGCCCTCCCGAGAGGTTTTAGGGCTTGGCGGTGGTTCCGTATCGTAAAATGCGATGATTTCTTCTCTCTGATTTTTTTCTCATCAAAACTCAATATATGGAGGTGGAGTTGGAGTCGGAGACGCAACAGGGGGCCCACGAGGTAGGGGGCGCGCCCTAGGGGGGGTCGCGCCCCCCACCCTCGTGAGAAGGGTGTGGGCCCCCTGGTCTTCATATTTGGCGAGGATTTTTTATTATTTTTTCTAAGACCTCCCGTGGAGTTTCAGGTCATTCCGAGAATATTTGTTTTCTGCACATAAAACAACACCATGGTAATTCTGCTGAAAACAGCGTCAGTCCGGGTTAGTTCCATTCAAATCATACAAGTTAGAGTCCAAAACAAGGGCAAAAGTGTTTGGAAAAGTAGATACGACGGAGACGTATCAGGCGACAGTTTGGGCTATCGTAGGTGACATTCTGGGCCGTCAACGAAAACGTCAAATGGTGACATTATTTGGCTCGTCACCTAAAATGCGATCTTGCATGACGAAAAAAGTGGTACCATCAAAATTTTATTTTCCATGACGATGCTTCGATGATGGTGGGGGTGACGGCCGTAAAACTTCACGGGGGTATTTTCCATGACAAAAAAGGGTTATATGCGACTCAAGTGAAATGTTGCAAAATAGAGCAACTTCTGTAGTGTAAGATCTCCATCTCGATGTTTCGCGTAATAATTGGGACCTTGGTCTCCGTCGGGTGTTGTCTCCCAAAAAATTGGAAGACTAGCAGCGGCTTGCTGCTATCTTCCCAACGCTCTCGGAGTCGGCTGACTGATGGTTTGGCCACACTTGTCGTCTAGTTGCTTTATGGTCAAGTCTCTTTATAACCAATTTTACTCCAAAGTGGTATAATGTGTCGTACTACAATAAGACATCGAATAAAGAGTCGATGAAGTTGGAATACGAAGAAGCATGCCATGAATTTGCAACGGGACTCTGCAGGAAGACAAAGATAACTGGACAAACATAAAACCAACAGAAAGAAGCTGAACAAACAGTGAAAGGAAGAACACATATGACATGAAAGAGAAGACTAGTACAAGGTGACATTGGAGCACATGCAACGAGGAAGAAGAAGGTAAACAATAATAATGTACGGAAACACAATTAAAAAGAAGATCCATTTGAAGAATAAAGAAGGAATTAAACAGGACGACAATATAGGAGAATGTACAAGAACATAAATGTAGATGCCACTCTTCAGAAATGTAGTAGAAAACAAAAAAATCGCCCTACGATCAACCAGGAACACTATGAGGATGCATTAACGTTGGATTGGATCGTTATAGACTCCGAGTTGCAGTGGAATAAGACGAGTCGGTGTATATCGTACTTGGAGTCCCTCGAACCATATATGAATGATCCAGTGAACCGCCCACAGACAGTCCCTCAAACGGAAGACTGAAAAGCACGACTTCTCTATGAGTTGCAAGCATGCGGTCTTCACGATTCGGCTGCGCTTCGCTGTCCAGAGTTAATCTTCGCTGGAGAATTAGAGGGACGCGACTAGAACTACACTGGGCTTCTAATTATGAGGATTAGAGGATCTTGGTCTAGCACTAATTGATCAACTAGGACCAACTAGAACTAGAACTAGATAAAGAAGGCTCCAAACTTGTGTGTTGAAAAAGTGCCAAAGCCACTAGTATATATAGGTTGGAGGGAGAGGAGCGGGCGCCACACAAGGGAGAAAGGACTCCCCCCTTGCGCCGACCAAGGGGAGGGGAATCCCTCCCCAATTCGGCCTCCACTCCCTCCCCTCCATGGGAGAGGGGGTGCCACACCTATTGGGTCCTTGTGGCCCAATTCCACTTCCACCACTTGACCTTTTAAGGCCCATTGATATTAAATTAAATGTAAAAGTCTCCTGACAATTACTAGAGCCTTTTATTATTAATTTAACATCACCGAAAACATTTTCCATATATATATATTATTTATCAGAAATACCTCATATTGCCCGATAAACTCCAAGACCCTTCCGGTGACTCCGGAACGCTTCCGGTTCCTTTCGAGACTATTCTGAATATTAGTGAAAATATTTCACAAATATATTCTCATTATTCCCGTCCTACTAACATTTAGATCGTGATTACCTTAAGCTTGTGACCCTGTAGGTTCGGTAAAACATAGACATGAACAAAACTCCCTTCGTTCAATGATAGCGGACCATGGACGTCCATGTCGATCCCTATGAATACACGAATGACATTCGAGTGAACCTTTGGTTATCATGTGCTATTCACTTTGCTTCGTGATACTTTGCAAAACCCGAGGTGAGATATGTCGACATTCTCTTGAGTCATACACATGATCACTATAGCGGTTTTGTTCTTATTTCTCATTGACGTGTTCCGGCTCCTCGTGACATAGTCACCTGTGTCTGGCCAGACGATGATGGATCCCGTCACACCGAGAGGGCCCTAAAAATATCTCTCCATCGTCGAGGAGCAAATTCCAGTCTCGGCCTATCTAGTCCCTTATCAATCTTTCCGATGAATCTGTAAGTTGTCGGTATGATCACCGTGTTACAGATGACGTTTGAGAAACCCAAAATCCCATCGTACGTTAAGAAGTGACTACAATACTCTCACGGTCTATGGAACTAAATCACACGTTAACACCCCGTGTTATAACAATTGACTTCTGACGATATTATCTCAAAGTATAACAAACAAGTTTGAGTCGATTCAATATAATTGTTCTTCTAACGTCATACTTTGAAATGTTGTTCTGAGACTATCGTTATACTTAATGATATCTCTAGATCCGAAAAACCTTATCACAAACAACACTTGAGGTAGTTTTAGAGGCGAGACTAGGAATTTTATTTTACCGTTTATCATTCCACATGTGCATATGAGTTTTTTCACTCAATCGCGTATTCAGGATCATAACGATTATAGAATAGAATATAAACTCTTAATTATGAACAGAGAAATGTAATAATACAATATTATTGCCTCTAGGACATCCAACGGAACGGTTGGATGAAGTATTAGCACAAGGATATTTTGTCATATTGACAAGATTCCTAGTTTTCATCTTTTTTCATGTAATTTCAGACAAAATAAATTTTTGTATCATGTCGCGCATCAACGATCGTAGACGGCTGTGCAAGTGCATGCCCCTGCGAATTTTCGTGGTCAACTAATTCTTGCCCTTAGGTTGTGGGTATGAGACCCTTGCAATGTGAAAAAAGTCTTTTTAAAAAAACTCATCGATATGCCATTGACTACATTGTGACTGGCAGTTTGCAAAAAACATCCTCTACGCATTATTAACTCAAGCATGAGCCCTTCGTCAATTCAAGATGTTATGCCGACTTGGTCTTTCAAAATTGCTTATAAGGGTAGGATATAGATGCGTGTGTGAGTTCATAAGGGTGATACTCGTGGGTGTGAGTGACTTCGATTGTACTGTGTTAAAAAAACTCAAACACGAGGGGTCCAAGGTATGCTGACATGGCAGTTACGTGACCGGTGATCCATTTTGATCTTATTTGATTAAATAAACGAGTTCATATCCAAATCTGATCACTTCGAAAGTATGGCCGATGATCTGTTTACTAGTGTCTCTAGAACTTTCTAGTACCTGAGAAAGAAAGGAGTTTCTAGCCGCCTTCATCGTCTCCTGCGGTGACCACTGAAAGATCGGAAATCGTCGGCTCGTTGAAAGATCTCTTAAAAATGAATGGTACGTAACTGTTTCCAACCTCCCTGCACATCACTGCATTTTGCAAATCGTTGCTTGCACATCGACAGCATATGGAACTTGAGTGGGAAGGAACGTGAACGTGCGACCATGGATGAATCACAAAAGCTCCCAACACTTGCAGAGATCAGATAAGCATGTGTCCACATCTGCAGCCTGGCTAGAATGGCTTCTGCAGCAGCGCGGTGAGGTAGACGAGCTCGTCCTTGGCGCCAATGCCGGTCTTGTCGGCGACGGCCCACTTGATGGTCTTGTAGCCCAGCCTCCGCAGCATGGAGGCGTACACGCCGTCGAGGTCGCCCTTCCGGCACCAGAGGTGGTCCACCCAGAGCAGCCCGCCCGGCCGCAGCACCCGGTCCGCGTCGTACCACAGGAACTCCAGCGCCGGCTCCGGGATCCACCGGTTCACCGCGTGGCCCGCCCGCACCAGGTCCATCGTCCCGTCCCCCACGGGGAACCGCTGCTGCAGCGGCGCGTGCAACGGCACCACCCCGCGCGCCGCCGCGGCCTCCGAGTAGGGCGCGCCCAGGTCCATGGTCGTCGTCAGCACCGTCGCGTTCGCCGCCCGCTTCAGCCGCGCCGCCAGCGTCCCCGTGCCGCCGCCAACGTCCAGCCCCAGCCGAATGGGCCCCGCGCGGCTCATCGACGCCAGACGCAGCAGCTGCGGCACCGTCAGGTCCAGAGGCCCCAGCGCCCGGAGGAACTTGCCGGCCTCCGTCCGCGCCACGTCGAACCCGAGCGACGCCGGCAGGCAAGAGAAGGACCTGCATTTCTTCGCGTCCGTCGGCCAGCGCACGGCGGAGTCGGGGAGCGGCGCGAAGGGGTCGGTGGGGAGCTGGACGGATCCGGCGTCGGGCGTCGGGGAGAAGCAGCGGCGCCTGGGGAGCGGGTGGCAGCCGCGGAGGATGAGAGGCTCGGCGAGGGTGTGGACGTCGTCGGGGCAGGCGGCGAAGGGGACGTAGGACATGAAGCGGTGGAGGAGGTCGGGGTGCGCGGAGCAGGCGGAGGCGACGGGGGCGAGGCGGGAGTAGAGGACGAGCTCGGGGGGCGGGGGAGGGGTGGCGGACCGGAGGTGGGAGACGGTGGCGCGGATGGCGCTGAGCTGCTGGAGCACCTGCTGCTGCTCGAAGTCGGAGCCGGATTGGAGCGCCGGCGTGGTGGGGGAGGCGCGGATGGAGAGGTGGTAGAGGGAGAGCAGGTTGGTGGCCACCATGGAGAGCAGGAACACCACGTTGAGGTTCAGACGGCACGGCCAGCCTGCACCCGCGGAGGCGGAGCCCACCGCCGTCTTCCTCATCTCCGGCCGATCCGATCCCATTTCCCCTCTTTCCCGTGCCTTCACTCCGCGAGAGCGAGTGGCAGAGTGGTGTGCCGGTGTGTGTGAGTGCGTGAGAGGAGATTTGTGTCGGTGCTGTGCTGTCGGATGTGGACTGCAGCGCGGAGACTTTTGTTGACCGCTGTCTTTGCTAACCGTCCGTCGCTTTGTTTGCTCTTCAGGTCCTCAAGAAATATCATCTCTAACAGATCCCGTAAACTGGGTCATCTGATAAAATTAACTGTTAATTTACGGGATGAGTTCATTTTTTCGTCCGGAGCAGACCTCGTAAAACAGTCGTTTCCTAAAATTTGTCGTGGGATCCTATAAAGTCTAGGCCATTTCCTCTATATCTGCGGTATTTCTCTTTTTTTACACGAACCTCTAAAACAAGAAAGGGTTGGCGAGAAGGAACTTTCACGTCCCACCACGGTCTTCCAGCCGCTGCCCGCGAGCTGTCGCACGCCGCCGCACGCGACCTGCTACTGCGCGCCGCCACCCGCAACCTGCTACTGTTGCCGGCTGCTGCTGGCCGTGGCCGTGAGCTGACGCTGGTCATCGCGGCGAGGTCATTGTTGTTGCCCGAGAGCGAGCGCATGGCAACAAGCGAGGAGGAGTGCACTAGTCGCGGCTTCTCAGCGTCTCATCCGTAGTTGGCGCCCAAGCAGCTGCCGAGTGTTGGGGAACGTAGTAAAAAACAAGAAAAATCGCTCCTCCACCTGAGATCAATATGAAGATGCATAACAGGTTGTGATCACAATCATTACGATCCTCGAGTTGCAGCGGAAGAAGAACGTGGCCGTGTAGATCATACTTGGAGTGCCTCGAACCGCCGATAAACGATCCCGCGAACCACCCACGAACAATCCCTCGAACCGAAAACCGAAAGCACGACCTCTCTACTTGGTTGCAAGCGTACAGCCTTCACGATCCGGCAACGCTTCGCCGCCCAGAGCTAATCATCGCCAGAGAATTAAAGGAAGAAGATTTAAACCACACTAGACTTCTAATTATGAGGATTAGAGGAACTAGACCAAGCTCTAATTAGTCAATTAGGACCAACTCCCCTTCCCTTGTGTCGGCCAAGGGGGGAAGGAGGAGTCAAGGAGTCCTCCCCCCTAGGATTCGGCCTCCCTCAAGGAGGAAGGGGGTGCCTCCCCTATTGGGCCTTGGTGGCCCAATTCTTCCTCCACCACTTGGCCTTTTTAGGCCCGCTGATATTAAATTAAATATAAAAGCTCTTTAACTATTACTAGAGCATATTATATGTAATTTAACATCATCGAAAACATTTTCCACCTACATATTAATTATTGGTAATACTTGATAAACTCTGAAACCCTTCCGGTGTTCCCGAAATGCTCCCAGATCCTTTTGGAACTATTTTGAATATTAATGAGACAATTTCATAAATATATTATGATCACTCCCGTTCTACTAACACTCAGCAGATCGTGATTGACTTAAGCTTGTGACCCGTAGGTTCGGTAACTCATAGACATGAGCGAAACCCCTTCGTTCAATGACCGGCACCGGGACCGTGGACGTCCATATCGATCCCTATGAACACAAGAATGATATTCGAGTGAACATTTGGTTATCATGTGATACTCCCTTTGCTCCGCGATATTTCACGAAGCCCGAGATGTATAGGTATCCTCCTGAGTCATCAAATGCTCACAATATTGTTATCCTCGTTACTGGTTTTGTTCTTCTTTCTCGTTGTTGTGTTCCGGCATCCCCGTGATGTAGTCAGCTGTTTCTGGCCAGACGATGATAGATATCGTCACACCGAGAGGGCCCTAAGAATATCTCTCCATCATCGGAGGAGCAAATCCCACTCTCGAGCTATCTAGTCCCTTGTCAATCTTTCCGATGAGATTGTAAGTTGTCGTTATGGTCACCGTGTTGCAGGTGACGTTTGAGCAACCCCAAAGTCCACCGTGCGGTAAGAAGTGACTATGATACCTGGTCTAAAAAGCAAAATCATAAGTTAATACTCAGTGATATTATAATTGAATATGGACGATATTAAAGTGACATTACAATTGAATACGGACGATATTAACTCAATTCATAACAGACAATTCTAGGTCGATTCAATATGATCGTTCTTCCAACGTCATAATCTCAATGTTGTTTTAGAATTAGTTACAATTAACGATATCCTAAGATCTGGAAAACCTGATCATCAACAACACTTGAGCTAGTTCTAATGGCAAGACTAGGAAGTTTTTATTTTACCGTTTATCATTCCACACGTTGATACGTCCAATTTGGATCTTGTTTTTCTACTACTATTTATTATGTTTTGGGTCAATATTTCACTTTATGATGTTATTCTAATGCCTTTTCTGTCTTATTTTGCAAGTTTCACATGAATAGGAAGATTGTCGACAGTTGGAATTTTGGACCTGAAAAGGCTACAGTAGAGATAGATATTCTCCACGGCTCCAAATGATCTGAAAATTTATGAAGAATCATTTTAGAATATATAAAAAATATTGGCTGAAGAAATATCAGGAGGGGGCCCACCAGAGAGCCATGAGCTCAGGGGCGTCCCCAAGGGCGCGCCTTATGAGCTCGTTGGCCCACCAGCAGGCCTCTGGTGCCCATCTCCTACTATATGAGGCTATTTGCTCTAGAAAAAAAAGACTTCGGTATGAAGCGCCGCCGTCTCGAGGCGAAACATGAGCAAAAGCACTTTTGCTCCCCACGGAGCGATTCCGCCAAAAAACTTTCCTCCGGGATGGGAAAATCGTATCCATTGACATCACCAACGATTCTCTTATTGTGGAAGAATCAATCTTCATCAACATATTCATCAGCACCAGCCCCCGCGCGATAGGATTGCAATGTTGGAAGACGAATACACGATGCAAGAAGAGGACGATGAAAAAGAAGCTCGAGTAAACCAAGTGGCTATCTGCGATGGCCACAAGAGAGTGGGTTTGATGTTGTTTTTTTTAAGGTGTAAAAGTGGGGCTGTTGTTGCCTGGACTTTAAGTTATGTGTTCCCCCACACTCTCCCCACTAGCGGAGCATGCGGTGTTGGACATGTGAGAGTGTGTTTAGTTCTTTGCTTTTGTTGTTTTGTAGTGATGGCGCACTAGCGATCTTTCCTTGGACGCCGTTTTGAAACTCTCTTGTTCCGTTAGCTTTGATGGTGGAACCCGATTCAGTTCTCTGAATTGTATGGGAAAAAATATACAATATATACAGAAGCCAAGGGCTAAAAAGGAGAAAGAAAAACTAAAGCCTAATACAACTTCCCCTTTCAGGTGGGACGTCCTAAACTAGGCTTAATCCTATGAGCCTATAGTCAAATTATTATACAAAACATGACAGAGAGGACTCTCTAAGCTTTGGAGTCTCAAAACATGGCACAAAACCTTGGCTTTAATTTGGCTGTGTGCATAGGCTAGAGGAAACCACTAGGGCAGAAAAAACGGAAACCATTATGGATTGTACTGCACCACGGTGTGCACCCATGCACAGGTAATGACGCATGCCATGTCATATATTGTGAAGAAAAACACGCTGTAGCCGTCAAGTATGTGAATTATGCATTTGGACCATTGCTCACATAGGACATCACCAAAGATTCAAATGGGCTCTCCGACGTGCTCGGCTGCGCTTTTTCGGCGCTAGTACATAGAGTAATGGCCCGTACACAACTCGTTTATAATAACCATAAAAATGTCTGATGATTCTAAAAAAAACATAAAAATGTCTGTAAATAAAACTAGTACAATGATCACATGTACGTATGTGACTAGACTAAGTTCTCAGCCAGTTTCCGGTGTTTTATTCTCATCATCGTATTTGCACGGAAAATAAAATAGAATTGACTGCTTCTTGACAGGTCTAGTAAAAGCTCCAAACTTAAACACGCTTGGGATTTCTTAATTAGATCACTGCACAAGATTCTACTTCTTCATTGCGCACTCTGATATATATGCAGGAAACGTACATCCACCGCTAAGTAACCCAAAAGAGCACAATTAGTGTTCCCAACGATAATTAGGTGTTCCCAAAGTGAAGAGCGCGACATAGTTACGCAGATGCCCTCCAATATTACATTAGTATTCAACCAGCAGAATAAGCATAGCAACCAAGATAACACAGTCACTATCGATCGAAGAACGAACCCCGACGATAATTAGGTGACTTGTAACCATCTGGAAAGATTCAAATGTGGAGGCGCTACGGTGCTACGCAGCAGTTCGAGGAAAGTGGGCTGCTTCTCATGCATTATCGTGCATTCCTTGCACATCTTGCCCGAATAATCGGGATCCACTATAGTGCATTCGCAGGTCATACACTTTAGAGGAACGCCCTCGGCAGCCAGTTTAAACTTATCCCCGGACAACTTCGGCTGGTTGGATAACCCCTTGAATCTTGATCTCACTATGAACCTCAGAGGGTTCCGAACAACATTCAGATTCTCCGGCCTCTCGTCCAGGCCCGGCATCTTGTGGAGGAAGGAGAAAAGTACCGGGGTGAGGATCCGATAGCCGCCGACGCCGCGGAGGGTTAAGGACGGCGGTGAGGATCCGATTGCCACCGGTCGGGAGCGATTGGATTGGATTGACGGAGGTTTTTTTTTTTTGGAGGGGTGATTGACAGAGGGGTTGGGAGAAGGCATCTTTTTAGAAGGGCGGAGTCTCTCAAAAAAAGAAGAAGAAGGCCGATTCAAGGACTTTGAAAAATCATTATCGGTAATGTTCATGCTAGAGAAAGAGTGACAACATCGTTGCTTCAGTCTAATTGTACCTTTTTACCGAAGTCTTTAAAGTTTCTTTTTTTGAGAAAACTTTCAATTTATCCATTTTCAATTATGACAGTACAACGAACACAAAAAATAATAAAAATTATATCCAGATCTATAGACCACCTAGTGACAAGTACAAACACTGAAGCGAGCCGAAGATGTGTCGTCGTCATCGTCCCTCCCTCGTTGTAGCCGGACGAAGCTTGTTTTAATAGACAGTCGAAAAATCGTCATGCTAAGACCTCATAGGACCAGAGCAACCGCCGCCATTGAAGAGTAGCATAGATCGCAAGGATCCAACTTGAAGACGCACAAACGTAAACGAACTACGACAAGATCAGAAAAAATCCATCAAGAACATATCCACCGGAGACACATCTCCACACGCCCCCCCGATGATACTAGACGCACCACCGGCATGGGGGCTAGGCGGGGAGAATTTTATTCCATCTTCATGGAGCGTCATCGTCTCGTCTTCCTTAGCATGACACAAACCCTAACAAACCTTGAATGAACATCTAAAGATGGAGTCCTCCCGCTGGCAAGGGCCAGGATCCACCGTACCGCCATGGCCCTAAGGCCACTAGAGACGAGGCGGACCGGCGGCGGAGCCGGCGGGAGGCCGAGGAAACCCTAGGCTTTTTGGGGGCAGGGGGGAGGCGGCTACGTGGGAGGCCCTTTGAAGTATTCCTTCAAGCAGAGTTTAGTATCGTGAAGAAGGTGTTTCCAAGATATTTCATTGTAGTTCTTAGTTATATGAATTACTTTGTACTTTCTTGAATTTTAGGTTCAAATCAGTGTACCTGTAATTCTTATGAGTATGAATAAAATTACAGGTGTTTCTAAAGAAAAAACCAAACTAGAAGATAGACCTCCTACCCCTCAAAAAAGACCTCCTAGTCAGGGTAGGCACCGGTTAAGAGCATCTACAACGGCCGCCCAACGCGCCGCGTGCTAAAAACTATTTTGTCGCGCGCTCTTCATCTGGTTTGGCGCAGCCGACAGCGCTGAATCCAACAGCCGCACTAAAATGCAGCGCGCGCGCGCGCCGCTCCAGCAGCACGCGCGACTCGCCGGTGCATTGCCATATATTGCATTTTGGACATAAAATGGATTTCAAACATTCAAAATGCAGTGAACATGGCATATAAATTTCACACAAACAAGTTGATGAATAAAAGTTCATGCCCACAAGTTCATCCAACCAAGTTCAAAATGCAAACCAAGTTCATGACACAAACGAAAGACACATCAAGCCTCGTCCTCGTCTTCGTCCTCATCTTCTGAAGACGATTCTTCCTCCTCCGAAGATGATTCTTCCTCCTCATCATCATCATTGTCGCGCACCGCATCACGTGAAGCTCGGACGATGTTGGCAAGATCTTCAACGACATCTTCATGGAAAGGTGTGTGAGGCACACCAGAAGACATTCCGCCCATGGCGGCCGGAGGTGCACCCATGCCTCCCATGAGAGAAGCAAAACTCATGCCTCCCATGGCGGCCATGGCGGCGAGGGGTGCTCCAAAGCCACCCATGCCTCCCATGGTCTCCATGGTAGCTCCAAAGCCACACATGGCACCTAAGCCTCCCACGGTAGCTCCGAAGCCTGTTGGGGAACGCAGTAATTTCAAAAAAAATCCTACGCACACGCAAGATCCATCTAGGTGATGCATAGCAACGGGAGCATCTTTATAGTCACTCAGTTGCGTTGTGACGTTTGATAGCACACTATGTGTTCCTCCGGTATTCGGGAGTTGCATAATCTCATAGTCATAGGAACATGTATAAGTTATGGAGAAAGCAATAGCAACAAACTAAACGATTATCGTGCTAAGCTAACAGATGGGTCAAGTCAATCACATCATCCTCTAGTGATGTGATCTCGTTAATCAAATGACAACTCATGTCTACGGCTAGGAAACTTAACCATCTTTGATTCAACGAGCTACTCAAGTAGAGGCATGCTAGTGACACTTTGTTTGTCTATGTATTCACACATGTATTAAGTTACCGGTTAATACAATTCTAGCATGAATAATAAACATTTATCATGATATGAGGAAATATAAATAACAACTTTATTATTGCCTCTAGGGCATATTTTCTTCAAAGACTTCTTCACGGGCAAGATTGGCATACTCCTTTTGCGCCTCATTGAGAATAGATGTGTCCAAGAAGAACAAGTGCTTCTCCCATTCCAACAATCTAGTTCGCTCCTCATTGCTCACCTTCCTCTCCTCCAAAGCCACCTTCCTCTCCTCGACCGCCACCCTCCTCTCCTCGGCCGCCAACCTCCTCTCCTCGGCCGCGGCATCTTGGTTCCTTGCCATTTTCCTCACCTCGTTGGCTTCTTTTCTTGCCTTCACAATAGCTTCCATAGAATTTTTGAGCTCATCTTCTCCTTTCCTCTTCTTCTTTTCTTTTGCATCTTTCTTGCACCCATCCGGTCGTTTTGTCTTCAAGTATGAAACCGAGTTGGGTGTCGGGCTTCTCTTGTCGTCATCACTTGATGCATCCTCCTCCTCCTCATCATCATCCAACTCAATTGTTCGCTTGCGTTTGTTGCTCAAATCCAAATCATCACGTTTCTTCCATTTCTCATCATCCTTCAACACGTCATAGCAATGAGCCAAGGTAAATGGTCTTCCTTTCTTGATCTTCCCCTTCTTGGTCCTCTTCTCCTCTCCTTTGAATAAGTTAGCACTTCAAACACCAACAATAAGTATGATGAACATGGATGAAATGGCACTTACTCTATCGTCCACATTGGTGCCACTTGGGTTCAACTTGTCAACCGCCTTTTGTGCGGCCGCCCACTTTTGACAATCCTTGTTGATTGTCGACCACCGGGACCGAAGAGATCGGTCGGAGCGGTCAATTCCACTCACGTTGCAAACATCAAAGTGTTCCTTCATCTGGTTCCAATAAGCATCTCTACTTTGATCACCTCCAACGGATGGATTCCTCGACACTTGCAACCAAGTATTGCATAGTAAGATGTCTTCAGCGTTGGTGTAATTGCCCGCTCTTCCATTCGGTGCGTCGACAATGCCCTCACCATTCTCGTCCACCTCAAACTCATGGTCATGAAAGTGCATGCCATTGGTTTGAGACCAATGCGAATTGTTGGAGTCAACACCCATATTTGACATGTATGCATCATCGTTAAGACTACAAAATATATAGAACAATGCAAATAAGCTATCTATATGAATGCATTCAAAAAATAACAAGAACAGAAAATTTGAAAAAATATTCTACCTTTGGGGCATATCGTCGAACACGTTGTGCGCGTCGGCTGCCGGCTCAAGAGTGAGCTCGCCGGCGCTTCGGTAGCCGCCGCGCCCATCACACGCCCTGCAAGCTTCTTCCTCCTCGCCTTCGAGGTGACGAAGCCGTCCGCCGCCTTGTTCTTCTTCGCGGATGTCTTGCCCTTCTTCGGTCGTGCCATATTGGGGAGCTTCCAGGGGGGCACGGGGCGGCGCCGGCGCGACGCTACCCACCGCCAAGGTCATCCGTGGCGGCATGAAGAGGCCGTGCGCGAGGCTGATGCTCGGAGGAGCTCCGGCGAAGGCGAGGCCAATGCTCCCCGCGCTAGGGTTTGCGGCGGCGGCGGCGGTGGAGGGGTCGCGGCTGTAGGATGTGGTGAGCGGGGTGCCGACGCGTGCGTCCATCGGGTCCAGTTTGCTGGCGCCGGCGCGCGCGGGGCGAAGGTGGCGGGGAGGAGAGAGTGTGGCGCGAGCGCTCGTGTGTGCCGCGCGCGGAAGCGGGCGTCCCAAATACACAGCGCGAGTTGGCGATTCTGACCGCGCACCCAACTCCATATGCCGCGTGCGCAGTTATTGCGCGCCCGCTGGAGCCACTTTACCGGTTGCGCGCGCACTAAAATGACCAAATTTGCGACGCGGTGCTTGTTTAGCGTGGCTGTTCGAGATGCTCTAAGAAAACCAACGATGATGCGCCTCGTGCACCTGGTGTGGCCCAACAAAATACTACTGCTGACTCATCTGGCTTCGCTGCCTAGGTGACCCGCTAGACTTGTCTAAAAAAAGTTAACCCGGTAGACTTATTCAAATCCACATTCATCTCATATGTCACCCTTCGGGCACCATGTGCAATAGAACCTTCAAATCTGCTAAACCTTTGTAAGCATATAAATGCTCGAAAAACTCACTTATCATTCTTTTCCATCCCTTATCTATCCTCTCTGGAAGATACATCTATACTTTCCAACCTTGTAATTTTTTTCTTTCTCATAGAAGCTTCTGTTGGAAATAACGTGTATTATGGCCCCCTTCTTTCAGCCACATCATCTTCGGCCGCTTGCGCCACATAATCTCTTCTCGGTGATACATCTTAGCTAATCAGTCTTGGATATTTATCTCCTCTCTTGAAGGGTCGCGTCTACTTGCCATTGCATGCCTTCTGGCAAGTTCAATTTCGGGAGCTATGTCTAAGCCCTACTTTTCCTCTAGCAATGGAGCATATGAAGGTGGACTCAGCGATGACCTCATGTGAGGGCGATGATTCTCCTATGTCATGTGAGGAACTAGAGGCACATGAGTCCATCATGTCGGTATTATATGTGGTTGATAATGTTATCACGGCCGACATGTTGGTGCCTTCTTCGGAAAGCCACTTGGTTGACGACAACTGCACCAACAAGGTGGAACCACCTGCGTACTCTGATACATCTCCAATGTATCTATAATTTATGAAGTATTCATGCCATATTTATAACAATTCTATATGATTTTTGTTGGGGATATGATTACTGGAGGTAAACCGGCTCAGAGTGGTCGAGTTAGCTCCATGAAGATAGAATCCCATGAAAAGACGTGAAGATGGTGGCGCTTTACGAAGGCCCAAGGCCCAAAGGCGGGTTAAAGCCTGTAGATGTAAACCGACTCTGTCATGTAACTTGTATTGTAAGTTAGAGGAATAGAGACCGAGCCGGGCACATCTATGATCCGGCCTCGGGACTCTGTAAACCAGCAGGCGTCAACCTATGTATATAAAGGGATGACCCGGCCGCGGTTTCAGGAGGATAGACAACAACTCGAGAGCCAGGCAAAGCGGATTCGCTCCGTGGTCATCGAAACCCTAGCAATACCAATCACAACTAGACGTAGTCTTTTACCTTCATCGAAGGGGCCGAACTAGTATAAAATCCCTCGTGTCCCCTTGTCCGGTTTAACCCCTTTAAGCTAACCCGTAGCGATGGCTCCACGACTAAGTCCTTTCACGAGGACATCCGCCGTGACAAACCCACACAGTTGGCGCCCACCGTGGGGCTATCGCATGATGGTTCCGAGTTCTTGAAGGGCAGCTTTGATGGACTCAAGGGATACACTGTGGGCTGGATGACGAAGAGTCGTCGCAGCAGGCTCTACATCGACGACGCGAGATGGGGTCCCGAGGCCAGTTCAATCGAATACGGGTACCGGGTCCCCTTTGGTGGGATCCACATCTTCATCGACAAGATCGGCGAACCGGGCCCTGAGCCAGACACCTGCACCGACATCATCGAGACGGCTCAGCGTGCAAGCCCTTTCCCGGTTCAGCCCGCAGCAAGGCATGTCTTCATAGGTGTCATCCATGGAGCGGAATATGAGGATGGACCGGCATCTGATGGAGAAACCGTTGTCTGCTCTGACGACGAGTCTTCAACTTGAGAGACCGAATCGCTGTATCAGTTGCAGGACGGCCGGATTAGCGGAGGTTCCGATGGCAACAATATTCCGGACCCCCTCAATCTGCCAAACCGGGTCGCTATCTTCATGGCCGGTACACAATCAGCACACCACTCATCAACCGCCGCGGCAATGCTCTCCGGTTCAGCGACAGCAACGCCGGCGGGAGCAGGGGGATCTGCGCTGCCTCCGGCTGAAGTTATGTCTGATTTATTCAACACTTTGGCAACATTGATGGCCGCGGAGGTGGACGCAGCAGCCCGGGACCAGCACAATGCGGAGATTGCAAAGGTGAAAGATCAGATGACTCAGGCTAAAGCGGACCTAGCAGCAGAGAATGCTAGGATGGCTACAGAATGGGCCGAGTTGGAAGCTCAGGCCTACCGGCTTAGGCTGGATCAGAATGCCTCAGAGGAAGTCATGATAAGAAGATACCGGTCGCATCTCCCGCCGGGTTATGAGCCAAGAAATCTCTTTAACACGCCAGGAGCAGGAACTAGTAATCAGCCAGTGTTAAACCGGACGAAGGCGCCAGGAATAGGAGCGCTGGTTCAGCCGCGCACGATGGACCCGCCTCGTCAAAGCAACATTGTGCCGCAGTATGTTCCGATGCCCCCGGGGAATTACTCCAACCCGTTGGACAACATTGTGGCCGCCTCTTCACGATTGGCAGCCCTCCCAACCGACGGCGAGTCACCAGTTGCGATTGAGGCACGACGGGCCAGAGAGCTCCTTCAAACAGCTTTAAACCAGCAGCAGGCTTATTCGCATAGTCGCGAGAGGATTCATTCCACCCCCCGCATGAGCTATACCAGGCACGTTGAGGATGAACCGGCCGTGTCAAGCAGTGCATGTCGCCGTAACTCGCTGCGAGGGCACAACCCGGCAGGTGGAGGTGCTAATGCGCAGGATGTGGTGGATCATGGTCGTGCACGTCGAGAGGCCGAATTAGCAGCTCTGCACGGAGCTCGTCAACCTAATCTGGTTCACCCTACCGCTTTAGTGGAGCCAGGTGTGGTCTTCAGTTCCTTAGGGGTGCCGTGTCTCACCCCCACTTTACGTAATGTGCGACTGCCCAAGGATTTTAAAGGCCCTCGTAAGGTGCCCAATTACACCGCCGCTTTGCAACCAGATTCATGGGTTGAAAGTTATGAGATGGCAATGGAGATGTTGGATGTGGATGAAGCGGTGTGTGCTAAATACTTCACCATGATGTTGGAGGGGACATCTCGTACTTGGTTAAAGAGCTTACCGGTTAACTCCGTCGGATCATGGGCCGAGTTAGAACACCGGTTTATCCAAAAATTTAAGGATACTTGTAAGTAGCCTATGTCGATTGTGGACCTGGCCGCTTGTGTCCAAGAGGATGGGGAGTCTACAACCCATTGGGTGAAGTGGGTCTCAGCTATTCTGCATTCGTCGGATCGCATCAATGCGGACACAGCAGTGTTAACGTTGGAGGGCAATTACCGGTTTCTACTGTTAAAACAAAAGTTAGGAAGGCTCAAACGTCACTGCAATGATATGGCAACGCTTATGGCCGCTTTGGTTAAATATGCCGATTCAGATAATACCAAAGACCCTGAGTCGGAGGAGGACAAACTGGGGAAAGGGAAGAAGAACGACAACACCAAGGGACAGCAGCATAACCCGACAGGTCATGGGAACAATGGTAAGCGCAAGGCAGACAATAGTTTGGACTTTGTGGCTAACACCAATGCTCAGGATAACGGTCCGCGTCATAAGGGTAAACAGCCCTAGAGGGGCGGAGGTTCAGGGCCCAATCCGGAGCGCCTGTTAAATCAACCTTGTCCAAAGCATGGATCAAAGGAGAGGCCAGCTTCACATCTCTGGAAGGATTGTTATATCATGCGAGAATTCAAGAACTCCAATATGTTTCAGTATGACAATGGCCCGCCTGGTGGTTCAGGAGGTGGTTTTCATGGTCCGGGTTATGGAGGCGGCAGCTCCGGTTCAGGATTTCAGGGTAATCAAACCGGACATAGCAATCAAGGGAACCGGGGCAACTGATATGACTCCAACGTATCTATAATTTTTGATTGCTCCATGCTATATTATCTACTGTTTTGGACATTATAGGGCTTTATTATCCGCTTTTATATTATTTTTGGGACTAACCTATTAACCGAAGGCCTAGCCCAGAATTGCTGTTTTTTTGCCCGTTTTAGGGTTTCGAAGAAAACGAATTCAAACGGAGCCAAAAACCTAATTCCACCGCCGCAACTTTCTGTATCCACGAGATCCCATCTTGGGGCCTGTTCCGGAGCTCCACCGGAGGGGGCATCGATCACGGAGGGCTTCTACATCAACACCATAGCCCCTCCGATGAAGTGTGAGTAGTTTACCTCAGACCTACGGGTCCATACTTAGTAGCTCGATGGCTTCTTCTCTCTTTTTGGATCTCAATACAATGTTCTCCCCCTATCTTGTGGAGATCTATTCGATGTAATCTTCTTTTTGCGGTGTGTTTGTTGAGACTGATGAATTGTGGGTTTATGATCAAGTCTATCTATGAATAATATTTGAATCTTCTCTGAATTCTTTTATGTATGATTGGTTATCTTTGCAAGTCTCTTCGAATTATCAGTTTGGTTTGGCCTACTAGATTGATCTTTCTTGCATTGGGAGAAGTGCTTAGCTTTGGGTTCAATCTTGCGATGTCCTTTCCCGGTGACAGTAAGGGCAGCAAGGCACGTATTGTATTGTTGCCATCGAGGGTAACAAGATGGGGTTTTCTTCATATTGCATGAGTCTATCCCTCTACATCATGTCATCTTGCTTAAGGCGTTACTCTGTTTTTAACTTAATACTCTAGATGCATGCTGGATAGCGGTCGATGAGTGGAGTAATAGTAGTAGATGCAGGAAGGAGTCGGTCTACTTGTCTCGGACGTGATGCCTATACACATGATCATACCTAGATATTCTCATAACTATGCTCAATTCTGTCAATTGCTCAATAGTAATTTGTTCACCCACCGTAGAATACTTATGCTCTCGAGAGAAGCCACTAGTGAAACCTATGGCCCCCGGGTCTATCTTTATCATATTGATCTCCTACTGCTTAGTTATTTCCTTTGCTATTTACTTTGCCTTTATTTTACTTTGCATCTTTATCATAAAAATACCAAAAATATTATGTTATCATATCTATCAGATCTCACTCTCGTAAGTGGCCTTATAGGGATTGACAACCCCTATTTGCGTTGGTTGCGAGGATTTATTTGTTTTGTGCAGGTACGAGGTCCTCACGCGTAGCCTCCTACTGGATTGATACCTTGGTTCTCAAGAACTGAGGGAAATACTTACACTAATTTGCTGCATCATCCCTTCCTCTTTGGGGAAAACCAACGCAGTGCTCAAGAGGTAGCAAGAAGGATTTCTGGCGCCGTTGCCGGGGATGTCTACGCAAAAGTCAACATACCAAGTACCCATCACATACCCTTATCTCCCGCATTACATTATTTGCTATTTGCCTCTCGTTTTCCTCTCCCCCCACTTCACCCTTGCCATTTTATTCGCCCTCTCTCTCTCTCTATCCTCCCTCTCTATTTGCCTCTTTTTGCCCGCTTGCTTTTTGTTTGCTTGTGTGTTAGTTTGCTTGCTTGTCACGATGGCTCAAGATTATACTAAATTGTGTGACTTCACCAATACCAACAACAATGATTTTATTAGCACTCCGATTGCTCCTCTTACCGATGCTGAATCTTGTGAAATTAATACTGCCTTGCTGAATCTTGTCATGAAAGATCCGTTTTTCGACCTTCCTAGTGAAGATGCCGCTACCCATCTAAATAGCTTCGTTGATTTGTGTGACATGCAAAAGAAGAAAGATGTGGATAATGATATTGTTAAATTGAAGCTATTTCCTTTTTCGCTTAGAGATCGTGCTAAAGCTTGGTTTTCGTCTTTGCCTAAAAATAGTATTGATTCATGGAATAAGTGCAAAGATGCTTTTATCTCTAAGTATTTTCCTCCCGCTAAGATCATCTCTCTTAGAAACGATATTATGAATTTTAAACAACTTGATCATGAACATGTTGCACAAGCTTGGGAGAGAATGAAATTAATGATACGTAATTTCCCTACTCATGGTTTAAATTTGTGGATGATTGTTTAGAATTTTTATGCCGGATTGAATTTTGCTTCTAGAAATCATTTAGATTCGGTCGCGGGAGGCACTTTTATGGAAATCACTTTATGAGAAGCTACTAAACTCCTAGATAATATTATGGTTAATTATTCTCAATGGCACACTGAAAGATCTACTAATAAAAAGGTGCATGCGATAGAACAAATTAATGTTTTGAGTGGAAAGATGGATGAACTTATGAAATTATTTGCTAATAAGAGTGTTTCTTCTGATCCTAATGATATGCCCTTGTCAACTTTGATTGAGAATAATAATGAATCTATGGCTAGTAAAATAGTTTATAAACCATAGAGAAGTTGGAATACAGTAGGTATAACACCAATATAAATAAAGAATGAGTTCATTACAGTACCTTGAAGTGGTCTTTTATTTTCTTTCGCTAACGGAGCTCACGAGATTTTCTACTTTAAGTTTTGTGTTGTGAAGTTTTCAAGTTTTGGGTAAAGATTTGATGGATTATGGAACAAGGAGTGGCAAGAGCCTAAGCTTGGGGATGCCCATGGCACCCCCAAGATAATCTAAGGACACCTAAAAGCCAAAGCTTGGGGATGCCCCGAAAGGCATCCCCTCTTTTGTCTACTTCTATCGGTAACTTTACTTGGAGCTATATTTTTATTCGCCACATGATATGTGTTTTGCTTGGAGCGTCTTGTATTATTTGAGTCTTTGCTTGTTAGTTTACCACAATCATCCTTGCTGTACACACCTTTTGAGAGAGCCATACATGATTTGGAATTTGTTAGAATAGTCTATGTGCTTTGCTTATATCCTTTGAGTTATATAATTTTGCTCTAGTACTTCACTTATATCTTTTAGAGCACGGTGGTGGATTTGTTTTATAGAAACTATTGATATCTCATGCTTCACTTAGATTACTTTGAGAGTCTTAATAGCATGGTAATTTGCTTAAAGTCTTAATATGCTTGGTATATAAGATTAATAATAAAACTTTCTTATGAGTGTGTTGAATACTATGATAAGTTTGATACTTGATAATTGTTTTGAGATATAAAGATGGTGATATTAAAGTTGTGCTAGTTGAGTAGTCGTGAATTTGAGAAATACTTGTGTTGAAGTTTGTGATTCCCGTAGCATGCACGTATGGTGAACCGTTATGTGATGAAGTCGGAGCATGATTTATTTTTTGATTGCCTTCCTTATGAGTGGCGGTCGGGGACGAGCGATGGTCTTTTCCTACCAATCTATCCCCCTAGGAGCATGCGTGTAATACTTTGCTTCGATAATTTGTAGATTTTTGCAATAAGTATATGAGTTCTTTATGACTAATGTTGAGTCCATGGATTATACGCACTCTCACCCTTCCACGTTTGCTAGCCTGTCTAAATACCGCGCACCTTTTGGCGGTATCATACACCCACCATATACCTTCCTCAAAACAGCCACCATACCTACCTATTATGGCATTTCCATAGCCATTCCAAGATATATTGCCATGCAACTTTCCATCGTTCCGTTTATTATGACACACTCTATCATTGTCATATTGCTTAGCATGACCATGTAGTTGACATCGTATTTGTGGCAAAGTCACCATTCATAATTCTTTCATACGTGTCACTCATGAGTCATTGAATATCTCGGTACACCGCCGGAGGCATTCATATAGAGTCATATTTTGTATTAAGTATCGAGTTGTAATTGTTGAGTTGTAAGAAAAATAAAAGTGTGATGATCATCATTATTAGAGCATTGTCCCAGTAAGGAAAGGATGATGGAGACTATGATTCCCCCACAAGTCGGGATGAGACTCCGGACGAAAATAAATAAATAAAAGAGGCCAAAGAAGCCCAAACAAAAAAAGGGAAGAAAAGAGGCCATAAAAAAAGAGAAAATGCCCAAATAAAAGAAAAAAATAAGAGAAAAAGAGAGAAGGGACAATGTTACTATCCTTTTACCACACTTGTGCTTCAAAGTAGCACCATGATCTTCATAGTAGAGAGTCTCTCATGTTATCACTTTCATATACTAGTGGGAATCTTTCATTATAGAACTTGGCTTGTATATTCCAATGATGGGCTTCCTCAAATTGCCCTAGGTCTTCATGAGCAAGCAAGTTGGATGCACACCCACTTAGTTTCCTTTTGAGCTTTCATATACTTATAGCTCTAGTGCATCCGTTGCATGGCAATCCCTACTCACTCACATTGATATCTATTGATGGGCATCTTCATAGCCCGTTGATACGCCTAGTTGATGTGAGACTATCTTCTCCCTTTTTGTCTTCTCCACAACCACCACTCTATTCCACCTATAGTGTTATATCCATGGCTCACGCTCATGTATTGTGTGAAGATTGAAAAAGTTTTGAGAATGTCAAAAGTATGAAACAATTGCTTGGCTTGTCATCGGGGTTGTGCATGATTTAAATATTTTGTGTGGTGAAGATAGAGCATAGCCAGACTATATGATTTTGTAGGGATAACTTTCTTTAGCCATGTTATTTTGAGAAGACATGATTGCTTTGTTAG
The DNA here is from genome assembly GCF_018294505.1 of Triticum aestivum. Lineage (NCBI taxonomy): Eukaryota > Viridiplantae > Streptophyta > Magnoliopsida > Poales > Poaceae > Triticum > Triticum aestivum. The sequence continues at coordinate 356,358,715 of NC_057794.1, forward strand.
TATGCTTGAAGTATTATTATTTTTATGTCAATATTAAACTTTTGTCTTGAATCTTTTGGATCTGAATATTCATACCAGAATTAAGAAGAATTACATTAAAATTATGCCAAGTAGCACTCCGCATAAAAAATTCTGTTTTTATCATTTACCTACTCGAGGACGAGCAGGAATTAAGCTTGGGGATGCTTGATACGTCTCCAACATATCTATAATTTTTTATTGCTCCATGCTATATTATCTACTGTTTTGGACATTATTGGGCTTTATTATCCACTTTTATATTATTTTTGGGACTAACCTATTAACCAGAGGCCCAACCCAGAATTGCTGTTTTTTGCCTGTTTTAGGGTTTCGAAGAAAAGGAATATCAAACAGAGCCAAAAACCTAATTCCACTGCCGCAACTTTCTGTATCCACGAGATCCCATCTTGGGGCCTGTTCCGGAGCTCCGCCGGAGGGGGCATCGATCACGGAGGGCTTCTACATCAACACCATAGCCCCTCCAATGAAGTGTGAGTAGTGTACCTCAGACCTACGGGTCGATAGTTAGTAGCTAGATGGCTTCTTCTCTCTTTTTGGATCTCAATACAATGTTCTCCCCCTCTCTTGTGGAGATCTATTCGATGTAATCTTCTTTTTGCGGTGTGTTTGTTGAGATCGATGAATTGTGGGTTCATGGTCAAGTCTATCTATGAATAATATTTGAATCTTCTCTGAATTCTTTTATGTATGATTGGTTATCTTTGCAAGTCTCTTTGAATTATCAGTTTGGTTTGGCCTACTAGATTGATCTTTCTTGCATTGGGAGAAGTGCTTAGCTTTGGGTTCAATCTTGCGGTGTCCTTTCCCGGTGATAGTAAGGGCAGCAAGGCACGTATTGTATTGTTGCCATTGAGGATAACAAGATGGGGTTTTCTTCATATTGCATGAGTCTATCCCTCTACATCATGTCATCTTGCTTAAGGCATTACTCTATTTTTAACTTAATACTCTAGTTGCATGCTGGATAGCGGTCGATGAGTGGAGTAATAGTAGTAGATGCAGGTAGGAGTCGGTCTACTTGTCTCGGACGTGATGCCCATATACATGATCATACCTAGATATTCTCATAACTATGCTCAATTCTGTCAATTGCTCAATAGTAATTTGTTCACCCACCGTAGAATACTTATGCTCTCGAGAGAAGCCACTAGTGAAACCTATGGCCCCCGGGGTCTATCTTTATCATATTGATCTCCTACTACTTAGTTATTTTGTTTACTATTTACTTTGCCTTTATTTTACTTTGCATGTTTATCATAAAAATACCAAAATATTATCTTATCATATCTATCAGATCTCACTCTCGTAAGTGGCCTTATAGGGATTGACAACCCCTATTTGCGTTGGTTGCGAGGATTTATTTGTTTTGTGCAGGTACGAGGGACTCGCGTGTAGCCTCCTACTGGATTGATACCTTGGTTCTCAAAAACTGAGGGAAATACTTACGCTACTTTGCTGCATCATCCCTTCCTCTTCGGGGAAAACCAACGCAGTGCTCAAGAGGTAGCAGCAACCAGGGAGGTTATAACCATCAGGGGAATCAGCAGCAGCAGCAGTCAGGTTATCAGAGCAATCAGAAACAGTTAAATAGTGGGCAGTATCATGTCTTCACCACTAGCTTGTGCAAGCGTGATCATAAGCTTCACAAGAGGACCGTGAACTCTGTTGAACCGGCTGTGCCTCAATATTTGCGCTGGTCTGAGCAACCCATTTTATGGAGTAGGGAGGATCACCCACCCCGGGTTGACAATCCGGGTCATCTGGCCTTAGTGGTGGCACCTCAAGTTGGGGGGTATAAGTTCACCAAGGTGCTCATGGATGGGGGAAGCAGTATCAATATTCTCTACTATGATACCTTCCGCCATATGGCGTTGACAGATAAGAATCTTAAACCGTCGAACACTGTTTTTCATGGTGTGGTGCCCGGTAAGTCTGCATATCCAGTGGGCAAGATAGCTTTAGAGGTGGCCTTTGGAGATGATCATGATTCAAGGTCAGAAACATTGACTTTTGAGGTGGTGAAAATCAAGAGTCCGTATCACGCTCTGTTTGGGCGATCGGCTTATGCCAAGTTCATGGCGAGGCCGTGTTATGTTTATCTGCAGCTTAAGATGTCAGGTCATAAGGGGACCATCACAGTACATGGGAGCAGGAAGATTGCTTTGGAATGTGAGGAAGGTGATGCGGCTTATGCTGAGTCGGTTTGTGCCATAGAAGAGCTGAAGTTTTACAAAGACAAGGTTGATCCGATAGATATGACCTCTTTGAAAAAGCCAACTACAGAGCACGATCCGACGTTGAAGTTTAAATCGTCCACAAACACTAAGATGGTTGATTTTGTTCCTGGCGATTCATCCAAGTAGTTCAGCATCAGCGCTAACCTGGATCCCAGGTAGGAAAGCGCGCTCATCGAGTTCATCCATGAGAACCGGGACATCTTTGCATGGAAGCCTTCTGACATGCCAGGTGTATCGAGGGAACTCGCTGAGCACACACTCAATATTGATCCTAAGTTTAAACCGGTCAGACAGTTTCTCCGCCGCTTCAACGAAGAAAGGCGCAAGGCTATTGGTGAAGAGGTAGCTCGGTTGTTGGTCGCAGGGTTTATCGTGGAGGTCTTTCACCCGGAGTGGTTGGCTAATCCGGTGCTGGTTCTCAAGAAAAACGACACTTGGCATATGTGTGTGGACTACACAGACTTGAACAAGGCTTGCCCAGCAGATCCCTTTGCCCTCCCTCGTATTGATCAGATTATTGATGCTACGGCGGGTTGTGACCGCTTGTGTTTTTTGGATGCTTATTCTGGTTATCATCAGATCAAAATGGCAGTTAAGGACCAGGAGAAGACAACTTTTGTAACTCCCTTTGGAGCCTTCTGCTATGTCTCCATGCCCTTTGGGCTCAAGAGTGCCCATGCGACTTATCAACATTGTGTTCAGAATTGTCTTCATAAGCAGATTGGGCGCAATGTTCATGCATATGTGGATGATATTGTGATAAAGTCCAGGAAAGAGGAAACATTGATAGATGACCTGAGAGAAACCTTTGACAATCTCCGGGTTTACAAGATGATGCTCAATCCGGACAAATGTGTCTTTGGTGTCCCGGCAGGCAAACTCTTGGGCTTTCTGGTATCAAACAATTCAGCAATCACGTCTTTGGCTAAACCGGCGTGTATCAATGACGTTCAATGTTTAGCCGGCCGGATTGCGGCTTTGAGCCGGTTTATCAGTCGTCTCGGGGAGAAAGCTATCCCTTTATACCAGATGTTAAAGAAAATGGATGACTTTGTCTGGAGCGATGCGGCTGATAAAGCGTTTGAGGATCTGAAGAGGCGGTTAGCTGAACCGCCTGTGCTTGCAGCTGCGATTGATAAAGAGCCTTTACTGCCGTATGTGGCTGCTAATGCCAGGGCTGTTAGTGTGGCTATTGTTGTGGAGCGCAAGGAGGTTAAGGAATATCCGGTTCAACGACCGGTTTATTATATCAGTGAGGTGCTTATCGAATCAAAGCAGAGGTACCCACATTGGAAGAAGCTGGTGTATGGGGTGTTTATGGCAAGCCGGAAGCTCAAACATTATTTTCAGGGTCATCCTATCACAGTGGTCAGTTCAGCCCCGCTGGGAGATATCATTCAAAATAGAGAAGCAACTGGCCGGATTGCCAAGTGGACTATTGAGCTTGGACCTCACGGGCTCAAGTATACACCTTGCACACCAATCAAATCTCAAGCACTTGTCGACTTCATCAATGATTGGACAGAGTTGCAGGCACCAGAGGAAAAGCCAGATAACACTTGTACTAACAATGCAGCTGAGTACGAGGCCCTACTCCACGGTCTTCGGATGGCTAAGGATCTTAAGCCGGTTTAAGTGCTTCGGTGACTCGGACCTGGTGGCTCAACAGGTCTCTGGCACTTGGGATTCTAAGGACCCACTCATGGCTGCGTATCGACGAGAAGTGGACACAGTGGCTGGTCATTTCAAGGGTTATCAAGTTGACCATATAGACCGGCGAAAGAATGAAGCGGCGGACGCTTTAAGTCGCTTTGGCTCTCAGCGTAAACCGGTCCCTCCTAATGTTTTCCTCGACGTCCTACACAATCCGTCGGTTAAGATACCAACACAGGAGGAGTTGGTTATTCCTGACCCGGAGGCCCAATTGGTAGCAGCTTGCATATTATACCAAATTGGACAGTCCCATACTTGGCTTACATGAACCGGGGCGAGTTACCGGAGGATGAAACCTTGGCCTGGTAGATAATCTGGCGTTCCAAGTCAATGACCATAATCAATGGGGAGTAACATCATTACAGCGTCACAGGAGCAATTCAGCGTTGTGTGTCTCCTCAAGAGGGTTGTGAGATTTTGCGAGAAATCCACGAAGGAGATTGTGGTCACCACGCCGGTTCAAAATCTTTGGTAGCTAAGGCTTTTCGTCACGGTTTCTATTGGTTGACAGCTCATGCTGATGCTGAGGATTTAGTCAAAAGGTGTGACGGTTGTCAAAAATTTGCACATCGCGCTCATGTTCCGGCTCAGGAGTTGAGAATGATTCCAATCACTTGGCCGTTTGCAACTTGGGGGCTTGATATGGTTGGACCCTTTAAGAGATCCAAGGACAAAAATACTCACATGTTAGTGCCAGTTGACAAGTTTACCAAATGGGTAGAAGTAGAGCCAGTCAGTAAGTGTGATGCGGCCATGCCGGTTCAGTTCATCAAAAAGGTGATATTCCGGTTTGGCTTTCCACACAGTATTATAACTGATAATGGTACTAATCTATCAGAGGGTGAGATGGAGGAATTTTGCCAACGTGAGCACATCCGGCTTGATGTAGAATCAGTGGCTCACCCCCAATCTAATGGTCAAGCGGAGAGGGCAAATCAAGAAATTTTGAGAGGTATTAAACCCCGGCTTATGGTTCCTTTAAAGCGGACACCGGGTTGTTGGGTGGAGGAGTTACCTTCTGTTTTATGGAGTATCAACACCACACCTAACAGATCTACGTGTTACACACCTTTCTTCATGGTTTATGGAGCAAAGGCGGTTCTTCCTAGTGACATCCGTCATGACTCGCCCCGTGTGGCAGCTTATGTTGAAGCTGACAATGAGAAGGCACATCAGGACTCACTGGACCTGTTAGATGAGGAGCGTGATCTTGCAGCAGCACGTTCGGTGATTTATCAACAAGATCTCTGACGTTATCGCAGCCGCTGGGTTAAGACCAGAACTTTTCAAGAGGGCGATCTGGTGCTCCGGCTCATCCAGGATCAGACTAATATGCACAAGTTATCCGCACCTTGGGAAGGACCTTTTGTGGCCAGCAAAAATCTGCACAACGGGTCATACTACCTCATTGATGTTCGAGAGCACAAAGACTCCCGTAAATCGGAGGAGGATACCAAGCGGCCGTGGAATATAGCTCTTCTTCGGCCTTACTATACTTGAGCCACATGCTCTTCTTGTGTACATACTTATGCCAATGTATATATTTTATAATAAATTGGAGCCTCGAATAAAGCGGGGTCTCTGTTCTTTTTACATCATGTGTGAGCCTACAGGAGCTTCTACTGCCAAAGCGGCGTTTTATTAACCCGGCCTATGCGGCCGCACAGATATAAAGAAAATCACTAGGGGGCTTGGTCGTATCCGAACCATCGCTGCACCTCTTGATCGGTTTAAAACCAAAAAAGGGATATCACTAGGGGGCTTGGTTGTCTTCACACCATAGCTACACCTCTTGGTAGGCTTCAAGCCAAAAGGAAATTATGTGGAACCAAAGAGAGTCTGTTGCATTAAGCACAACTCAAACATAGGTGACCACTGAGCACAACTCAAATATTACCTGGGGGCTCCTTGCTTCTCAAAGAACAACAAGCTTGCACCCCTGTAATAAGCTATCAAGCAAGGCTTGGAAGCCAGGTGTATTCACCTAAAATCCCGGGTTATCCCGCCTCTTTAAGTAAGCCACTCCGTCCAGGTAAACCTGGTATGACCCATCAAACCTTTGACAAGTCAATCCCATGGACCCTGAACTTGTCAAAGTTAAAACGGTGATTGGTTAAAGATTGAGAATATTACCTGGGGGCTCCTTGCTTCTCAAAGAACAACAAGCTTGCACCCCTGTAATAAGCTACCAAGCAAGGCTTGGAAGCCAGGTGTATTCACGTAAAACCCCGGGTTATCCTGCCTCTTTAAGTAAGCCACTCCGTCCAGGTAAACCTGGTATGACCCATCAAACGTTTGACAAGTCAATCCCATGGACCCTGAACTTGTCAAAGTTAAAACGGTGATTGGTTAAAGATTGAGGTCCATCTTAAAAGGCTTTGCAAAATGGTTTAACTCGGCGGCCTAGCAGCCCATGAAAAGCCTCGATTTAGGGCCTGGCAGCCCATGAAAAGCCTTGCATATTTCTTGTCTTTGCTGTTTTTTATGATAAGGGACTTATGAATATTTTCTGATAAATCGGTGTTCTTTACAACTCGACATGACTTTCAATGCTTAGTTGTGAGTACATGATCAGTTTTAAATCGGTAGTATATTCTTCCGGTCTGGTTTTTGACTAGATGTCACCAGCATTATGAGGCTATTATAGTCCAATATGGTTTCTATATGAACCGGCAAGAGGGCAAGGAGTTGACAACACTCCAGATTGGTGTTTTTTCACCTTTACCATACACGCAGTTGGTCAGCCAACGAGGTATGTCACCGATATTATTTATTTTATCTGGTTAATATAAATCTTGGTTATCCATCCAAGTTATGTATATCTTTTGGGCATCATGACCCATCTAGTGGTAAACCACTAGGATGCTTTCAAGTTCTTATATGTAGGAACACAAAGTATAATGGACTATGCATAAATAGATCCCAAAAGTGGAACAAGTTTTCAAAATATCAAGCAACACAAGCATGCTCGATGGCCTGGTAGATAAAGGTGTTTCTGCTATCCTATTACAAGGAGCTTCAAAACGGCCCAAATTGAATAACTGTTTCAAGCAGTGGTAGGCTATAGCTGATAAACCGGTCGCCGGTTTAGGATGCTTCATCGGGACGGCTTGACGATTGAGGGTCATCTTGTGCAGTCACCTCCTCTTCATCCCTCCCCAGACGCCGGAAATCAACCGTTGACCAATCGATTCCGGTTAAAGCTTGAAACACGGCCTCTTCATGGATAAGGCTAGAGGGGTCAATGTCAGGAGCGTAAGTATGCTTATGGATTGGAGGCACAAGCTCTTCAACATCATGGATCACAGCAGGCTGTCTCTTTCCATCAACATCGTAAACCGGTTGGAAGTGAGATAAATTGCTGTCCTCCGCCAGTTTGCTTGCTATTGGCCGCATCTCCTTTTTCAGCCTTCGTAGATCGTCATTATTGAAGTCTGAGCCGTCCTCTTTCACGCCAGGATATCCTTTGATGATATCTGCCGGTTCAAGATCCGGAATCCATGCCTTGGCCCGGATTAGCGTGGTTAGCGCTCCTGATCTTGCGGCTGATCTCTTCAGTTCGGTGATTCGGGCAGGTAGCATGGCTAGCTTCTCAAGTGTTTCCTTTATCAACGATGGCGCCGGCTTATTATACGCTGCAGTGCAAATAGCACGTTGGGAGCTAGAGTATAGCTGTTCCATCAAGGTGTACGCCGCTTTAAGCTTCATCCACATGTCACAGCCCAGATGAGCAATGCGGGTCCCTATTATGTTTCAGCATCAGTAAACTGGCCATTGATAAAATCTTATGATTAGACAAACTGCACGAGAGAGCACTTACCAAATACAGCGGATGTCATGGCGTCAATCTGCCGCTTTAAGCCGGACATTTCTTCCACTACCGGTTTCAGGGTTGCATCTACGTCCTCGGCTTTTTTGATCAAACCGGCCTTTTCTGTTTCCCATTCAGCACGCTCCTTGTTGAAGGTCTCTTTCAATTTCTCCATAGCTGCCAAGGCATTGGTCAGCTCTTCTTTGGCTTTGGAAGCCTCTGCTTGTTGAGACTTCACATTTTCTTGAAGGTCTGCGGTTTGAGCATCCTTCTTATTCAGATCGGCCTACAAAGATGAGATATATCATTAAAACAGATTATAAAGTACCAAGCGTATAACAAGTTATGCACTTTGTACTTGGGGGCTAATGCCTATTTGTTCTATCATCAACATATTTTTCACAAGTCTCAAGTACAATGCAAGCATTATCCTTAACACTTGGGGGCTAATGTACATCTGTTCAAAGTTGACGCATTGATGGAATACCCGGTTTACCTCGCAAAGCTAACCCGGCCCTTGGGGCCTACACAGGAGAAAAACTACAGGAATATAATGATCACGTCTGATTTGCTTCAAACGATCAGTTGGTATATGGAGGACAACTTTGTAGCAGTACACGTCTTATAAAGTCCCGGTTTATGATTGTCATCATAAACCGGCCCTTGGGGGCTACTTGGATTGATGCTTAAGAAAGGAAAGTGATGAAAATACCTCGTAGCGCTCTTTCATCAAGTTCACCAAACCGGCTTCATAATCTCGGTTCGAGTGCAGACGGTTTAGAAAACTGGAGTGGAGTTCTTGAGCGCTGAGATGGGCGTAGCTTGACAAGTCAGTGCTCCATTTCCCTTTTCCATGGCAGCACGCTCTTCCTTGGCACTATGTTGGGCCAAGATTACAGGACGGCCAGGCGAAGTGTGACCAATACCAGTAATGGTAACCTCGCCTTCTTTATCTCCAGCAGCTTTTTCTGGAGTTTCAGTAGCTCTCACCGGACTAGCCCGGATTGGATCTGCCGGTTCAGCATCACGCACAACAGTATCAATTTCTGGTGCTTCATCGATATTGTGATCCTGAGGGGGTGGCTCATCAAAGGTAGCTTCAGGATTGCGACCCTCCGGTTCCATAGCTTATTCCGGTTCAACTGCTTGCTCCGGTTCATGAGACGCCTGGTCTTCAGATGGATTATTCACCTGAGCCTTTTTGCTGGGTCTGGCCTTGGCTCTTAAAACAGAAAAAGACGTGAAGGTTAAGCATAGTATACAAAATATGGAAACAATCAAAGAAGGGATTTAAGTACTTACCCAGCTATAGTTTTGAGGGGAGGAAGTTGGGTTGATGTTGACTCGCCAGAAGATGAGGGAGGTGTCACCTGATAATTTGAATCGGACGGATTAAGAGGTTGTCGGAAATCTCCTGCCTTGGGATAAGAATTGTCAGAAGGAGGTGAGACCTCAGATCGGCGCTTTTGGACCGGGGTGTCAGGTAAACCGGCCGAGGTGACCTTTTGGCCGATGTGCCGGGTTGTGCGGCGAGCCTCGTGCTGCTGCTTCTTCAAAATAAATGTTGGATCCAAGTGAGCAAGAGGATGTGAAAAGCTTACTTTCCGGATCGCTTGACGGATTTTTTGTGTTGGCAGTGAGTCTGAACCGGAGGAAAGGACAATTACCTCTACATCGTCGGTTTGGCTGCCTTCCGCGCCCTCCTGATAAATATCATTGTTAATGAGATGCATAAAAAGGGAACCAAGTGAATCAAGTTCTACCTCAACTTCCAGTTCATCCATGTCATCATCCAGTTCCATGCTGATACGTTCAGCTGCCTTCCGCTTTGAGGTTTTCTTGACGGTTTTGTTTTTGGGGCGGGAAGGCTTTGCCGCTTTCTCTGCAGGTTTCTTCTTCCAGAATGGATCATCACCCTGTTTATAAACAAGCAGAAGGATATTCACAGGTTGAACATTTTAAAAAAGACGTCGAAGATAAAAAGAAAGGACGGTACTTACAGCAGGCGGTTTGTTTTTTGTGTAAAAGGGGTTTAAGCCGGTTTGGCGGCAGACAGATTCCGATTCGTTCAAAATCTTCTTGACACCCTCAGTAACTTCTTCATCAGTTAATTGAATGTTGATGTGGCGTTGGGAGTCTTCTACTTCACCAGTGTACTCACACATTAAACCGGAGTAGCGGCTTAACGGCAAGATGCTCCAGGATATCCAGCAACGCATAAAGTCGACACATGATAAACTGTTAGCCATAAAGGCTCAGAGCTTGGCGAGTTGAGGGGCATATGAGGCTCGTTCCGTAGCACTTAAACATTGCGGCAGTGGATGAGTGTTGGAGAGCCGGTGGGCATGGTAGCCCGGCAAAGGGTTCTCGTCTTCAGGGGAGGTATCTTTACAGTAGAACCATGTTTGGTTCCACTCTTTGGGGTGACTGTGCAGCTTGGCATGAGGGAATTCAACCTCTTTCCGTTTTTGAATAGAGACGCCACCAAGTTCAGTGTTGGGTCCGTCTACAAATTCCGTGCGCCGGTTCAGATGAAAAAAATCCCGGAACAACTCAGCAGTTGGTTCTCCTTGTAAGTACACTTCAAAGAAGACTTGGAAGTTGCATATATTGGTCACCAAGTTGGGTCCAATATCTTGAGGGTGGAGCTGGAAACTGGCAAGCACATCCCGGAAAAACTTTGACCCGGGCGGTTTGAAACCACGGCCTATATGGTCAACAAATACCACTACCTCACCCTACTTAGGGGTAGGAGGATTCTCCGTCCAGGAACTCGCCACCGGATCTCGTTCTTTTTGGGCAAAGTACCAATCTTGACCATTCCATTACTTCAGTAACCTGGGAAGGAGCCCAGTTGCAAGCATAAAACTGTTTGGCCATTACAAACGAAAAGCTGAAAGGAAATAATGGTTTACAAATCATTCGTGGTGATACATAAGATGCGATGGAACAAAGACATACAAGTATGTAAATTGTGTAAACCGGAGGCTGATACTATAATGAATGACAAGGCAATATCAGAACAAAGGAATGCACATACTGTTAAACTGGAGTATAACAATGGAGGTAAAAGGCTTGTCCGGTTCACCAGAGGGCTAATGGTATATGATAGATTGCTTTTACAAAGGTAAACCGCCTATGTGGTAAAGAGGATACTGATTTAAGGCAAGAATGACTAAGTAAGGTAAAAACAGATTTCATAAGGTTGCACTGAAATTTTGGATCTACCGTAAGACAGGAAAATAAAAGGATTTAGACCTAAAAGGTTGATCTCGAAGCAGTTCACAAGGGACCAGATCAGTGTTTTATGCGCATAAAGGTTTGTTTTGGGAACAGAAGATAAGCCATTACGTGGAATACATCAGGTTTGAAGTTTTTATCCATGGACTAAGAAGAAACAAGGGAAGAACAGCGCCGGAGTCTCGATGAACTTCGACGAACGAGGAAACCGTAGATAGATCTACAAAGGATAAAGGAAGGGACTTATAGTGGCTATTGTAGCAGAGGAGGTATGCCGCGGTTCTCTGGTGCAACCAGGTTGATGTAGCGGCCGGCGGAGAGATGGAGGCGAAGCTCGGTAACGGCGGCAGCGCTCAGGGGCAGAGATGTCGCAAGGAGGAAGAAGAAGTGAAGGAGACGAAGGGGGAAAATGAGAAGGGCCCGTGGTCCTATTTATAAGGCGAAGTGATAAGCGCCAAGTGCGGGAATCAAGGAGCTCAAAAATGGATAGTTAATAAGGATGTCGCCTCGATCGTTGGATATTCATTAATAAAGGGAATCTTTGGCTTCAATGAATAGATGACGTCAGGGCGGTTTACTACGGATCTAAAGGATGACATGACGGCGGTTTACCAGATCTATATGAAGGTGACAGGGCAAGAATTTTTCTAAGTATTGAAGATTGACATGAACAAGTTCAAATCAATCTGGGGCTAATGTTGGGGATATGATTACTGGAGGTAAACCGGCTCAGAGTGGCCGGGTTAGCTCCATGAAGATAGAAGCCCATGAAGACGTGAATATGGTGGCGCTTTACGAAGGCCCAAGGCCCAAAGGCGGGTTAAAGCCTGTAGATGTAAACCGACTCTGTCATGTAACTTGTATTGTAAGTTAGAGGAATAGAGACCGAGCCGGGCACATCTATGATCCGGCCTCGGGACTCTGTAAACCGGCGGGCGTCAACCTATGTATATAAAGGGACGACCCGACCGCGGTTTCAGGAGGACAGACAACAACTCAAGAGCCAGGCAAAGAGGATTCGCTCCGTGGTCATCAAAACCCTAGCAATACCAATCACAACTAGACGTAGGCTTTTACCTTCATTGAAGGGGCCGAACTAGTATAAAATCCCTCGTGTCCCCTTGTCCGGTTTAACCCCTTTAAGCTAACCCGCAGTGATGGCTCCACGACTAAGTCCTTTCACGAGGACATCTGCCGTGACAAACCCACGACTATTTTGGTATGATTAGAATGGAACTAATTTGGACTCACGTTGTTTTCAGCACAACTACCGTGGTTGTATTTTTTGTGCAGAAATAAAAGTTCTTGGAATTGGACAAAACTTTTTGATAATTTTTTTTGGAAGAAAAGAGAAATAATGGAACAAGAACCACCCGAGGGGGCCCTGCTGCCCACAAGGCATTAGGGCGCTGCTACCTCTTGAGCACTGCGTTGGTTTTCCCCGAAGAGGAAGGGATGATGCAGCAAAGTAGCGTAAGTATTTCGCTCAGTTTTTGAGAACCAAGGTATCAATCCAGTAGGAGGCTACGCGCGAGTCCCTCGTACCTGCACAAAACAAATAAATCCTCGCAACCAACACGAATAGGGGTTGTCAATCCCTACAAGGCCACTTACGAGAGTGCGATCTGATAGATATGGTAAGATAATATTTTTGGTATTTTTGTGATAAAGATGCAAAGTAAAATAAAGGCAAAGTAAAAAAGCAAAGGAAATAACTAAGTAGTAGGAGATTAATATGATAAAGATAGACCCGGGGGCCATAGGTTTCACTAGTGGCTTCTCTCGAGAGCATAAGTATTCTACGGTGGGTGAACAAATTACTGTTGAGCAATTGACAAAATTGAGCATAGTTATGAGAATATCTAGGTATGATCATGTATATAGGCATCACGTCCGAGACAAGTAGACCGACTCCTGCCTGCATCTACTACTATTACTCCACTCATCGACCGCTATCCAGCATGCATCTAGAGTATTAAGTTAAAAACAGAGTAACGCCTTAAGCAAGATGACATGATGTAGAGGGATAGACTCATGCAATATGAAGAAAACCCCATCTTGTTATCCTCGATGGTAACAATACAATATGTGCCTTGCTGCCCTTACTGTCACCGGGAAAGGACACCGCAAGATTGAACCCAAAGCTAAGCACTTCACCCAATGCAAGAAAGATCAATCTAGTAGGCCGAACCAAACTGATAATTCGAAGAGACTTGCAAAGATAACCAATCATACATAAAAGAATTCAAAGAAGATTCAAATATTATTCATAGATAGACTTGATCATAAACCCACAATTCATCGGTCTCAACAAACACACCGCAAAAAGAAGATTACATCGAATAGTTCTCCACAAGAGAGGGGGAGAACATTGTATTGAGATCCAAAAAGAGAGAAGAAGCCATCTAGCTAATAACTACGGACCCGTAGGTCTGAGGTAAACTACTCACACTTCATCGGAGGGGCGATGGTGTTGATGTACACTACAAAAAAATACACTTCCGTGATGATACGTGTTTGTCACAGTAGGTCGTGTTTTCTGTCATGCATGTACATCCATGACAAATTTATGACAGAATCAAAATAGTCATACCTGTGTTGTCGTAGAAGTGTTCCATGACATTGCCAAAATTATCATCATGGAAGTGTCCACTTCCATGACGATAAATCGCGCGTCACAGAAGTGCTTTTGTCAAGGGTGACCGACACATGGCATCCACCGTAACGGAATGCCGTTAAGCTATCGGGTCGGATTTTGGATCCGATAACCCGTTAACGGCCACGACCAATGCCGATTTTTCCACGTGTAAAATTCTCATTGGTTGATGGATCCACGCGTCAGCTCCGCGTTGGCACAGGTGTCACTCATCCAACGGTCGAGATGGGCCTATGATATGTTGACACGTGGACCGGCCCAAAAGTGGCCCACAAAGTTTAAATGGGCCGGCCCAACCATAGGCCCATAAGATTTAGTGGACCATAATGGGCCGGCCCAGCTAAAGGCGCACAAAATTTAGCGGACCATAATGGGCCGGCCCAGCTAAAGGCCCACACAATTTTGCAGACCATAATGGGCCGACCCAGCTAAAGGCCCACAAGATTTTGCGGACCACAATGGGCCAGCCCAGCTAAAGGCCTGCAAGATTCTGCAGACCATAATGGGCCGGCCCAGCTAAAGGCCCAACATTCTCTGTCAAATCGGCCCGTCAACGGCCTGTCCTAAACTTGTCATCAATGCGACCCATAGTCACTTCTGGCCCATTAACAGTCCGCTAAGTAATTGGGCCGAATTACGGCCCGGTGTATTTCTGGCTTGTTAAAGGTCCGGCTTCATTTGGGCCCATTTACAGGCCATCAAAACTTTCGGCCCATAAATGACCATGACGGATTTGGGTCATATTCGGCCATGTCTGACATTCGGCCTGTTAGAGGCCCACTATAGCTTTGGGCCACTTTCGGCCTGTTGTCATTTTCGGCCTGTTAACGCCGGACGTAAACCATGGGCCATATGTGGCCCAATGTGATATCGGGCCCATTAACGGCCCATATAAAAATGACGATAATCTAGCTCGATCAAAGTTCCGGCCTGTTAAAGGCCCATGTATTAGGTCGGCGCATTTACGGCCCATCCGAATTTCATCCTGTCAAAGATCCGCATCGTAAATGGGCCACCATTTCGGCCTGCTAAGTCCAGTGGGTTATTTGGCACAATCAGGGCCCAATCTCACTTTTGGTCTATTAAAGGCCCATGTTTTTTATGGGATCAAGATATTTACACCTGTAAACAGCCTATTTTTACCGAGGGCCCAAATTATGTTTAGGCCTGTTAAAGGCCCACTATGGGCACAGGCCTACCAGAAAAATATGAAAGCTTATGCTGATTTAGGCCCAGATATTTTTAGTGGGCTACATGCCAATTTTGGCCCGTAATTGTTTTTAGCCCAATTGGAATGGGCCTGACGAATGTTGGCATGTTGGGCTCCTACAAAGCTTTCAGCCGAATACATTACTAAGACAAACCTACACTATACAAAAACAGTGCCGTAATTACTGCAGCCTAAGGCAACATCATAAATGTTGTATCACAACAAAATAAATTCCAACCATACAACAAAAGGCCTGTTGGCATAAAGTTTACATTCCTTCCAGATAAAAGCACCATCAGATGTATAGAAGCACGGATCATTTGACCTGAGTGCTAATGTTTCAGGCTGTAGAATCTGATGGAGCAGTACGATCTCCACCTTTTTCCGCCATTGCTCTTGAACAACGAAGCGAATGTCTGATAGTCTGGTTTCAAAACCATTCATATCTTGACGACATTTCTCAACCACTATTCTTGTTTCTGAAACAACGTCCATTAGGGATTGGACTTGTGTCTGGAGCACAGATATATCACTCTGTCTAACAGGAAGATTTGTTCAGTAGGCGATTTGGACGAGGCTACCTTGACAACCAACCCAGAATTACGCAGGAAGGTGCTTTTTGCACTGTTAGTGGAGAGATACTGACGCACTGCAGCAAGAGGTGACATTGTGCCTGTAGTAGCCTCGTCACCTTCAGGTGGTTGTGGCTGTTCAATCATTTGTTCCATAGCTTCCTGAAAGTTTGAACTTGTAGATTAGTGTGCCAGATAAGTTACTAATGAGACAAAAACAAACAAAGTAGGTTAAATGTTTATACATAACTTATTTTGGTGAACTACTGTAATACATTAGCATGTATTGTAGTCCCAACTACATAATAAGATCACTTTCGGAACATATGTCCATGTAGCATGCCTACTGTATTGTCTATTTCCTCACATTCGTTGACATCTAAGGATAAAGAGACATGGTTTCAAGTAGGATGAACATAGTATGACATCATTCATATCATGGGCAAACAGATATAAAACAAACAGGCTATTTTATCATTGTGTGCGCACGTGAACATAACAACTAGATTACAGATCAAGACCAAAAGAATATCCTTCATCTCTTTTAAACCATGTAAGGTGAAATGATACGTTAAGACAACAGTGAATAAAAGTGAACAGAGTAACTGACATTGGCTGCAAACCAAGTAGTTAAATGAACACATGATAACCCACAAGTATAGGGGATCGCAACAGTTTTCGATAAGTAAGAGTGTCGAACCCAACGAGGAGCTAAAGGTAGAACAAATATTCCCTCAAGTTCTATCGACCACCGATACAACTCTACGCACGCTTGACGTTCGCTTTACCTAGAACAAGTATGAAACTAGAAGTACTTTGTAGGTGTTTTCGGAAGGGCTTGCAAGAAAGTAAAGAGCAGGAAAATAAAACTAGGGGCTGTTAAGGCAAAGAAGCAACTAAAGTAAATATAGCGAGTGTGGAAAAGTGGTGGCAGGAGTTGCAAAATTGTCCCTTAAGCAATTGACTACTTTACTAGACCGATAGCAAGTATTATGTGGGAGAGGCCACTGCTAGCATGTCATCCCTTACTTGGAATTCTATGCACTTATGATTGGAACTATTAGCAAGCATACGCAACTACTAATGTTCATTAAGGTAAAACCCAACCATAGCATTAAGATATATTGGTCCCCCTTCAATCCCGTATGCATCAATTTCTATGCTAGGTTGAAGCTTCTGTCACTCTTGCCCTCCAATACATATTCCTATCAACATACAACTAACCCTATGGTGTGATCCACCCGCGCGCTCATATGATGGGCACCAAAGGACATCAACATAACCACAAGCGAATTAAATCAATCATAGCAATTCATCAACCACCGATAGGACAACGAAAATCTACTCAGACATCATAGGATGGCAACACATCATTGGATAATAATATGAAGCATAAATCACCATGTTCAAGTAGAGGGTACAACAGGTTGCGGGGGAGTGGACCGCTGTAGATAGAGGGGGGAAGGTGATGGAGATGTTGGTGAAGATGGCGGAGGTGTTGGTGGAGATCGCGGTGATGATGATGATGGCCACGGCGGTGTTCCGGCGCCACCGGAGGAGAGGGGGAGAGGGGCCCCCTTCTTCCTCTTCTTCCTTGACCTCCTCCCTAGATGGGAGAAGGGTTTCCCCTCTGGTCCTTGGCTTCCATGGCATGGGAGGGGCGAGAGCCCCTCCGAGATTGGATCTATCTCTCTGTTTCTCTCTGGTTCTGCGTTCTGTTCTAGCTCTGTTTCACCGTTTCGTATATATATGGAGATCCGTAACTCCGATTGGCCTGAAACCTTCGTCGTGATTTTTTTCCGAATATTAGCTTTCTTGCTGCAAAAGAAGAGCGTCAATTGCCTTACGATGGGCTCACGAGGGTAGGGGGTGTGCCCTAAGGGGGGGCGCTCCCCTGCCTCGTGACCACCTCGGGCACTGGTTCGCGTTGATTTTCCTTTCGAATTTTCCATATTTTCCAAAAATAAGCTCCGTCCGTTTTTATCCCGTTTGGACTCCATTTGATATGGATATTCGGCGAAACCAAAAACATGCAACAGACAGGAACTGGCACTGGGCACTGGATCAATATGTTAGTCCCAAAAATAATATAAAAAGTTGCCAAAAAGTATATGAAAGTTTAATAATATGGAAAAACTTTGTTCTTGCCACTCTAGCTTTTGCCAATTTTGCTTATGCCACTCTAGAATTTGACATCTCACTTTTGCCACTCTTTGCTTTTGACAATACATCACAAATGCCATTCCGTGGCAAAACCAATAATTTTTCATTTCACTTTTGCCACTCTTAGCTTTTGACAATGTATCACAATTGCCACTCTGAAAATTTTGCTTTTGCCACTGAATGGCAAAAGTGATATATTGTCAAAATCTAAGGGTGGCAAAAGTGAAATGTCAAATTTTAGAGTGGCATAAGCAAAATTGGCAAAATCTAGAGTGGCAAAAACAAAGTTTTCCCGAATAATATTGGCATGGAACAATAAAAAATTATAGATACGACGGAGACGTATCAGCATCCCCAAGCTTAATTCCTGCTCGTCCTCGAGTAGGTAAATGATAAAAAATATAATTTTTGATGTGGAATGCTACCTAGCATAATCTTGATCATATGTCTAATCATGGCATGAATATTAAGACACGAGTGATTCAAAGTAATAGTCTATCCTTTGACATTAAGACAATAATACTTCAAGCATACTAATAAAGCAATCATGTATTTTCAAAATAACATGGCCAAAGAAAGTTATCCCTACAAAATCATATAGTCTTGCTATGCTCCATCTTCACCACACAAAATATTTAAATCATGCACAACTCCGATGACAAGCCAAGCAATTGTTTCATACTTTTGACATTCTCAAAACTTTTTCAATTTTCACGCAATACATGAGCGTGAGCCATGGACATAGCACTTATAAGTGGAATAGAATGGTGGTTGTGGAGAAGACAAAAAAGGGAAGATAGTCTCACATCAACTAGGCGTATCAACGGGCTATGGAGATGCCCATCAATAGATATCAATGTGAGTGAGTAGGGATTGCCATGAAACGGATGCACTAGAGCTATAAGTGTATGAAAGCTCTAACTGAAACTAAGTGGGTGTGCATCCAACTTGCTTGCTCATGAAGACCTCGGGCATTTGAGGAAGCCCATCATCGGAATATACAAGCCAAGTTCTATAATGAAAATTCCCACTAGTATATGAAAGTGATAACTCAAGAGACTCTCTATATGAAGAACATGGTGCTACTTTGAAGAACAAGTGTGGAAAAAGGATAGTAGCACTGCACCTTCTCTCTTTTTCTCTCATTTTTTTATTTTTTTTATTTTTATTTTTTGGTGGGCTTCTTTGGCCTCTTATTTTTATTTGGGCTTCTTTGGCCTCTTTTTTTTTTGTAAAGTCTGGAGTCTCATCCCGATTTATGGGGGAATCATAGTCTCCATCATCCTTTCCTCACTGGGGCAATGCTCTAATAATGATGATCATCACACTTTTATTTACTTACAACTCAATATTACAACTCAATGTCTAGAACAAAGTATGACTCTATATGGATGCCTCCAGCGGTGTACCGGGATGTGCAATGATCTAGCGTAGCAATGACATCAAAAAACGGAGAAGCCATGAAAACATCATGCTAGCTATCTTACGATCATGCAAAGCAATATGACAATGAATGCTCAAGTCATGTATATGATGATGATGGAAGTTGCATGGCAATATATCTCGGAATGGCTATGGAAATGCCATAATAGGTAGGTATGGTGGCTGTTTTGAGGAAGGTATATGGTGGGTTTATGGTACCGGTGAAACTTGCATGGTACTAGAGAGGCTAGCAATGATGGAAGGGTGAGAGTGCGTATAATCCATGGACTCAACATTAGTCATAAAGAACTCACATACTTATTGCAAAAGTCTATTAGCTATCGAAACAAAGTACTACACGCATGCTCCTAGGGGGATAGATTGGTAGGAAAAGACCATCGCTCGTCCCCGACCGCCACTCATAAGGAAGACAATCAATAAATACCTCATGCTCCGACTTCATCACATAACGGTTCACCATACGTGCATGCTACGGGAATCACAAACCCCAACACAAGTATTTCTACAATCCACAACTACCCACTAGCATGACTCTAATATCACCATCTTTATATCACAAAACTATTGCAAGGAATCAAACATATCATATTCAGTGATCTACAAGTTTTATGTAGGATTTTATGACTAACCATGTGAATGACCAGTTCCTGTCATCTCTCTAAATAGATATAAGTGAAGCAAGAGAGTTTAATTCTTTCTACAAAAGATATGCCCATGCTCTAACAAATATAAGTGAAGCAAAAGAGCATTCTACAAATGGCGGTTGTCTATGTAAAGAGAAACAGGCAATCCAAACTTCAAATGATATAAGTGAAGCACATGAAGCATTCTATAAAGCCATACTCAAAAGATATAAGTGAAGTGCAAAGAGCATTCTATAAATCAAACAAGGACTATCTCATACCAGCATGGTGCATAAAAGAAAATTGAAAACTAAGTGCAAAAGACGCTCCAAGATTGCACATATCGCATGAACGAAACGAATCCGAAAACATACCGATACTTCTGGAAGAAAGAGGGGATGCCTCCCCAGCATCCCCAAGCTTAGACGCTTGAGTCTCCTTGAATATTTACTTGGGGTGCCTCGGGCATCCCCAAGCTTGAGCTCTTGCCTCTCTTCCTTCTTCTCACATCGAGACCTTCTCAATCATCGAACACTTCATCCACACAAAACCTCAACAGAAAACTCGGTAAGATCCGTTAGTATAATAAAGCAAATCAGTACTCTAAGTAATGTTGTAAACCAATTCATATTTTGTTTTTTCATTGTGTCTACTGTAATATAACTTTTCCATGGCTTAATCCACTGATATAAGTTGATAGTTTCATCAAAACAAGCAGACTATGCATCAAAAACAGAATCTGTCTAAAATAGAACAGTCTGTAATAATCTGAACACTCACCATACTTATGATACTTGAAAAATTCTACAAAAATTAGGAAAAATAAAAAATTTGTATAGGAATACTGTGCAAAAAGAATCAGAACCATTTGACGTTGCGGCTAAAAATGTAAAATCGCGCACTACAGCCAAAATTTCTGTCCTGCAAAGTACAATCCATCAAGCAAATGTAAACATCCTAAAGGCAAACCTTGGAAAATTATTTTTATATAAACAATGGAATTTTACAAGGGGATAATTATTTTTGTTGAAAATTTTCTGTAATAAAGATTCACAAAGTTGCCGTGAGCATGAACAAAGTTCAAGGAGCTCTCCCACTTCAACAGTGCTTGTCTTTCTCACTTTCACTTTCCTTTTTGAAAAGTTTTGGGTTCCCCTCTTTATTTTCGTTGTTTTTAAACCATATGAGAGCACTCAACAGAAATAAATGACTCTCTAAAACTTCCGGGTTGTCTCCCTGGCAGCGCTTTCTTTAAAGCCATTAAGCTAGGCATATAGTGCTCGAGTAATGAATCCACCCGGATCCCAAGGTATATCAAAGCCAATTTTAATTAACAATGATTTGTAATTTAGTAGTGAGCACAAAGCAACATATATCAAGCAATGATGAAGTATAACTCTCTTCCAATGCATCGGCATGTCATAAAAGAACAATTCATGCACACCTAGTAAAGGCCAATGCATAGTATAAACAGTTTCTTGCAATGTTATCATGTTGGAAACATAGAGAGGTGGAGATATAGTTCCTCTCTCATAATAATTGCAAGCAGGAGCAGCAAGCACATGCATATTATATTCATCAAAATCATCATGTGCAATGGTAAAAGGCAACCCATCAATATAATCCTTAATAAGTGCAAACTTCTCCGATATAGTATAATCGGGAGAATTCAAAAAGATAATAGGACTATCATGTGTGGGTGCAATAGCAACAATTTCATGTTTAACATAAGGAACTATAGCAAGTTCATCTCCATAAGCATAATTCATATTGGCATCTTGGCCACAAGCATAGCAAGCATCATCAAAAAGGGATATTTCAAGAGAATCAATGGGATCATAGCAATCATCATAGCAATCATCCTTCGGTAAGCACAAAGGGGAATTAAACAATGTATGAGTTGAAGAGTTACTCTCATTAGAAGGTGGGCATGGGTGATCAATCCGCTCTTCCTCCTTTTGTTCTTCGCTCTCCTCCTCATCTTTTTCATCCAATGAGCTCATAGTGTCATCAACTTCTTCTTCCATAGACTCCTGCAAAATATTAGTCTCTTCTTGGAAAGCGGAGTATTCCTCAATATATTGTTTAACATAGGTATTAGAAGCATAATTATCATAGCAATATTTAAGTATAGCAAAATTTCCAGATTTGTGAAAAGTAGCATCATACTTTTCAATCAAAGAAGCAATTTCATAAGCACCCTTAAAAGCAACAAATTCTTCAATTTGTTGAACATCATAGTAACTATAAACACCTTTAGCATAAGAAGATAAGATTCCATTATCAATAAACTCACATTGGTAGGGAAGGTGTTTCTTAGGGTTTTCAGAACAACAAGTAAAATCATATAATTCACATAAATTCCAAGCATAGCATTGCAAACATTGAATTTGACTCCATAATAATTTCCCTTTTTCAGATATACGGTGTCGCACATAACAAACATGCTCATCTAAATATTTGCCCTCAACTAAGATAGTTGGGGTTTCAGCACGAGCACATAGGGATCGAAGATGATCCAAGTAATAAGCTTCAGTTGTGTGATAGATTTTGATTGGTTCCTCAACCATTGGTTCAGTAGGTACAACTATTTTTTTGGTATTTTGCGTTTCCTACCCATAACTGAAGATAGGAAACAACTAAGAACAGCAAATAAAAATTACTTAGTGATAAAGAAAACAAGCACACATGAGAATATTCACCCCACGCTATTGCTCCCAGGCAACGGCGCCAGAAAAAGGTCTTGATAACCCACAATTATAGGGGATCGCAACAGTTTTCGATAAGTAAGAGTGTCGAACCCAACGAGGAGCTAAAGGTAGAACAAATATTCCCTCAAGTTCTATCGACCACCGATACAACTCTACGCATGCTTGATGTTTGCTTTACCTAGAACAAGTATGAAACTAGAAGTACTTTGTAGGTGTTTTCGGAAAGGCTTGCAAGAAAGTAAAGAGCATGAAAATAAAACTAGGGATTGTTAAGGCAAAGAAGCAACTAAAGTAAATATAGCGAGTGTGGAAAAGTGGTGGTAGGAGTTGCGAAATTGTCCCTTAAGCAATTGACTACTTTACTAGACCGATAGCAAGTATTATGTGGGAGAGGCCACTGCTAGCATGTCACCCCTTACTTGGAATTCTATGCACTTATGATTGGAACTATTAGCAAGCATCCGCAACTACTAATGTTCATTAAGGTAAAACCCAACCATAGCATTAAGATATATTGGTCCCCCTTCAATCCCATATGGATCAATTTCTATGCTAGGTTGAAGCTTCTGTCACTCTTGCCCTCCAATACATAGTCCTATCAACATACAACTAACCCTATGGTGTGATCCACGCGCGTGCTCATATGATGGGCACCAAAGGACATCAACATAACCACAAGCGAATTAAATCAATCATAGCAATTCATCAACCACCGATAGGACAACGAAAATCTACTCAGACATCATAGGATGGCAACACATCATTGGATAATAATATGAAGCATAAATCACCATGTTCAAGTAGAGGGTACAACGGGTTGCGGGGGAGTGGACTGATGTAGATAGAGGGGGGAAGGTGATGGAGATGTTGGTGAAGATGGCGGAGGTGTTGGTGGAGATCGCGGTGATGATGATGATGGCCACGACGGCGTTCCGGCGCCACCGGAGGAGAGGGGGAGAGGGGCCCCCTTCTTCCTCTTCTTCCTTGACCTCCTCCCTAGATGGGAGAAGGGTTTCCCCTCTGGTCCTTGGCTTCCATGGCATGGGAGGGGTGAGAGCCCCTCCGAGATTGCATCTATCTCTCTGTTTCTCTCTGGTTCTGCGTTCTGTTCTGGCTCTGTTTCACCATTTTGTATATATATGGAGATCCGTAACTCTGATTGGCCTAAAACCTTCGCCGTGATTTTTTTCCGAATATTAGCTTTCTTGAGGCAAAAGAAGAGCGTCAACCGCCTTACGGTGGGCTCACGAGGGTAGGGGCGCGCCCTAAGGGGGGGCGCGCCCCCCTGCCTTGTGACCACCTCGGGCACTGGTTCGCGTTGATTTTCCTTCCGAATTTTCCATATTTTCCAAAAATAAGCTCCATCTGTTTTTATCCCGTTTGGACTCCGTTTGATATGGATATTCTGCGAAACCAAAAACATGCAACAGACAGGAACTGGCACTGGGCACTGGATCAATATGTTACTCCCAAAAATAATATAAAAAGTTGCCAAAAAGTATATGAAAGTTGAATAATATTGGCATGGAACAATAAAAAATTATAGATACGACGGAGACGTATCAACACATCACAGTACCAATCATTTCAAGGCGGGAGGAGTAAGGACTTACAACAGTGGCTTGAACTGGTGTGCTCATGCCCTTCATCTTGCTGGTGTGGCAATCCTTGAAGATTTGCACTGCATTCGGTTCAGGTTCTTTTTGGTCCGCACGGGCTTTCCTCTGTATTTGGAACAAGTCAATATATATACGATAATATGGCACAAAAAAAGAAGAAGGAAGTAGCAGTTATTTACAAGAGCCTCGCTGTGTGCAATATAGCTACGAGATCCTGTTGTCTACTGGAATTTCACTTTAGAACGGTTGGTTTTGTTCTTCAAGCAGTTAGCCTAGAAGAAGATACACTTGTAAGGCACATACATAAATACAAGTTCAATATGTGGTCTGATCAAATACATATAGCCTACCTGATACTTTGGATCAGACCAGTGTTTAACGAGGGCTGTCCAGTCCTCATCTGTAATATATTCCACTTGAGATGTTTGGGCGATTTCATTGTTAGCCTTGCCTTCAAAGTGAGATTTTCTAAGGTGGTACCGATACTGTCGCAGAGTAGACTGAAAAACATGAGTGCATGCTTGTTTAGTTGCATCATCTTTCGGATCCAACTTGAACCTCATCAGTTGAAAAAAAAATGTGAGTCTTATTAGGAGGAAGCTAGAAAGTATGGGACAAAGCAATACAATATTACTAATTGTGATGAATAACATTACTTACGGATAAATGGTATGGAAGGTGTTAAACTAGGTATTGTCTTTCTCATTCCTGTACTGGATCCACGTTGGGAGGATACGTGCATGACACCTAACGGCAACTGCTGCCTCTGATACTAACTTGGCTAACTCTGTAGCAGCACGTGGCCTTTTTAAACCTGCCTTAAAATGGATCTCCATTCTTCCTCCTTTAGATTTTGTTAACCTGTCAACCATTATCCCTGATGTCTGTTTCCGCTTGCGCCGTGGTGCTAGTTCAACACCAAATATGGAAAGTGTTAGTGTACATCAAACTATGAGAGTACATATAAAGGAGCATGCAACTGCAACTTGACTCGGTCAGGTACCGTCTTGGTGTTGATGCTCATGAGGTTCATCTGATCTTGCCAAGTCCTGTTGTGTCAGCAGTGCTTCAGAAGTAGTGTTAGGTGTGAATGCAGCTTGGGAACTGGCCAGTTCCGGAGCAAATGAATGAGTAACTCGTTGAGATGCCGGCATAGTTGAAGCGGATGCTGCATCTGGTGGGGCAGGTGATACTATGTTTATAGATTTAGCCGATAGACATGGACCTTATACTGCACTATAAGTACCAGCAGAATCTCGAGGGCAGATCCTTTTCTGTTTCAATCGATGAGTAACACCATTCCCTACTATATTCTTTTCCTTACTCTTTTTTGACTTTGCCATGTCAAGCCGTACCCACAACACAAAAGAATCAAATCGCTCTTCAGAACTCATTGATGCATGATACAGACAAGCAATACTTTGATTTAAGACAACTGCATGACGATGGAATATGTAAGAAAAACAGGACGACATGACATATTCACATCTATGATGTGCAAACTAAGCAGAAGGATTTTCAAGAAAATAGAAGTAATGCAAGCTAGACACCATATGAAAGATGCAACCAATATTACTCTGCCAAGTTAAAAGTGTCTTGTCATAAGTGGCAATTCGAAAAATTAGAAGCAGTACAACATAGAAATCAATGCAAGATACAACCACTATCAAACTGCCATGTTAAAAGTGTCCAATCGTGAGTGACTGATGCGGGATACACAACAACAGTACTTTGATATAAGAACATGGTATGATAGATAGATGCAGTGTATTCTAGACACAGAAAGCCATGTCATATGCACATGTATAACGTATAAACTCAGCAGGTGCAATTTAATCAAAATAGAAGAAATACAGGCTAGACAACATATGCAACATGAAACCAATTATCACACTGTCAACTTAGAGCAAGCACCTGTGATGGTGGAGTACGGGAGATGAACTCATCATGTAGACTTGGGACTTCAACTTCATTAGCAGTAGCAGTGGCAAATCTAGAGAGTCTCTGTTTGTGTCGGTCTGCAGGACCACCAACATCCCCTAACTTACTCTTTTCCTTCAAATTTTCTGATATTACCTTATGAAGTCAAAACCACAAGAAGATGAATAAAATTAGCTCTGCATAACTAGTTGATGCATGATACAGACGAACACTACTTTGATGTAAGGCAAGCGCAGGATAGGAGGATGGAATATATACAAAAAAGAAAGCGTTTCATATTCACATGTATGATAGGAGGATGGAATATGTATGAAAAAACAGTAAGCGGAAGGCATTTCAACAAAATTAGAAGAAATGAAAGCTAGGCATGATGAGGCACGGACTAGCGAGACACTAATTCGCGCGCGTAGACGGCCCGATCTTTCACGGCGATACTCGATCAACACCTCGTCTCCCTGTTCCTCTTCGTAACCTCCCAGAACAATTTTCACCTGTGTACGAAAATACACAAACGAAAATAGTGACCCCCTCGGATCCGCACGTAGGCGTCGATGGGATGATCAACCCTCTGTTGCTAGTAAATTTCCACGATGGGAAAATCACAGATAATACACAAGATATGGTCGCCCGTAACTCGGACATTTTTCTGTATATCTCATACTCGAAATAAAACTCAAAACTAATCTCTGTACAATGGCCGTAGCCTGACGATTAAATAGCCAACTCCCGTGACCCTTCCGCAAGAAAAATATCTAACGCTAGATGTTGCCGAACAAGTTGTGCGTGACTTGACTACGAAAGAAAACAAAGATCCTAACTAACTAATTAAGCGGGATCTACTATCTGGGAAACCTTCTAATAAAATATTCTAATTATCAATCATGCACGCATCCATGCCTCTTTTCAGATTGCATGTGATCATGCACTCCTTGTTTGATGGCAATTAAAATTGCACCGATCTTGACCCATCCGAGTGGAGTTCTAAACGTGGGTTGTACCTCTTCTGGTTCTGGTTCCTGATCGGCATCCGACCTGGGCCTTTGATTGTATACACATACTTTATGCCTTTCAAATACAAGAGCAATTCTAGGTCCACAAAGTTGACGTAAAACACCATCTTTTCCTCGATGAAACTCAGCCGCATGCACAATATTATTTTCCACGACTTTTCCATGACTTGATTTCTTAACGGGCTCAGCATCTTTAACGTCAACAATCGATGGTGCCATGTGTGTATCATCCTTCCTCCTTTCAAGCGAAACCGTCCTCGGTTTCGAGTCTATTTTTGGTACAGCCTTCCTCTCCGGAACTTGCATCTCTATGGTTATTGCGTTGTCTCCTATTGGTTTCAGCACATGCTTCCTTCCATCATGCATGAACGTGTATGTGTTGGATCTTCCAGCATGGACCGCATCATGATCAAACTGCCATGGTCTTCCTAATAGCAACTGGCACGCATCCATAGGCACAACATCACAATCCACCTTGTCAACATAATCTCCAACCGCAAAAGTTACACGTACCTTGTGTGTAATCTTTAATTTACCGGAGTTGTATAGCCACTCCACGTGGTGCGGTTGAGGGTGCTTCCACATAGACAAACCCAATTCTTTTACAAGATCTTTGCTAATGGCATTGGTAAAACTTCCACCATCAATTATCATCTTGCATGCACGGTCCTTGATCTTGCACTGTGTTTTAAAAACACTCCACCGCTGTCCCTTTGCACCGCAATCATCTTTCACCTTCTCCACCAAAAGATTCAGCCCCTCTATCGGTGCATCGATTTCTTCCTTTATTTCTTCTTGATCTTCTCTTCTTTTCATTAAACGACTTCTCCAATCTGCAACAAATACATCCATTGGCATTGGAGTAAAACATACCCGTTGACCCTTCCATGATAGAGAGTAAGTATTTTTCCTGACGTTTCGAACAGCCCCGACGCGCGTGCACCATGGGTTCCTGAGTAGCAGATGACAAGACACCATGGGCACTGGACAAATGTGAAAAAATTCCGCGCAACAATATTTTCCCAAATCAAAAATTACTAAAATCCGGTGCGTAATTTTGATTTCACCTTTGAACCACTTCAGTGTATACGGTCTTTCAAGAGGCGCCATATTCAGCCCCAACTTTTCCACTACCTCGATGCTTGCCATGTTGACCGTAGAACCTTCATCAATCGTTAAATTGGCACGCCGCTCCTTCACCACGCAGCGAGTGTGAAAAAGAACAACCTCGCCGATGCCTTCCTCCTCCATCAATATGTTCCTGCTCAACATGTTGATGCTTGCCACCGTAGATGATATAGCAAACTGAATCGCCGTGACTAACCTTAGCTCTGAATACCACTTGATGAGGCACGGACTAGCGAGACACTAATTCGCGCGCGTAGACGGCCTGATCTTTCACGGCGGTACTCGATCAACACCTCGTCTCCCTGTTCCTCCTTGTAACCTCCCAGAACAATTTTCACCTGTGTACGAAAATACACAAACGAAAATAATGACCCCCTCGGATCCGCACGTAGGCGTCGATGTGATGATCAACCCTCCGTTGCTAGTAAATTTCCACGATGGGAAAATCATAGATAATACACAAGATATGGTCACCCGTAACTCGGACGTTTTTCTGTATATCTCATACTCGAAATAAAACTCAAAACTAATCTCTGTACAATGGCTGTAGCCTGATGATTAAATAGCCAACTCCCGTGACCCTTCCGCAAGAAAAATATCTAACGCTAGATGTTGCCGAACAAGTCGTGCGTGACTTGACTACGAAAGAAAACAAAGATCCTAACTAACTAATTAAGCGGGATCTACTATCTGGGAAACCTTCTAATAAAATATTCTAATTATCAATCATGCACGCATGCATGCCTCTTTTCAGATTGCATGTGATCATGCACTCCTTGTTTGATGGCAATTAAAATTGCACCGATCTTGACCCATCCGAGTGGAGTTCTAAACGTGGGTTGTACCTCTTCTGGTTCTGGTTCCTGATCGGCATCCGACCTGGGCCTTTGATTGTATACACATACTTTATGCCTTTCAAATACAAGAGCAATTCTAGGTCCACAAAGTTGACGTAAAACACCATCTTTTCCTCGATGAAACTCAGCCGCATGCACAATATTATTTTCCATGACTTTTCCATGACTTGATTTCTTAACGGGCTTAGCATCTTTAACGTCAACAATCGATGGTGCCATGTGTGTGTCAAGGCACCATATGAACATGCAACCAATATCACTCTATCAGGTAAAAAGTGTCTCGTGGTAAGTGCCATTTCAAGAAATTAGAAGCAGTACAAGCTAGAAAACAATGCAAGATGCAACCTACATCACAGTCCCAAGTTAAATGTGTCTTATGGGTAAGTGATCATTGCAGGTATAAGTTGTAAGCTACGCAGATGCAATTCAACATAATCAGAAGCAATACAAACTAGACATCATACGGAAAATGCAACCACGTATAACAGTTCCAAGTAAGAGTAAGCACCTGTGATGGTGGAGTAGGGGAGATGTGTTCATCATGTACACGTATGTTCTAGAAACAGGAACACGTGTCATATTCACAGGCATTATGTGTAAAGTAAGCAGATGCAATTCAAGTTAGAAGCAATACAAGCTAGACATCATACGCAACATGCAACCACATATAATAGTGTCAAGTTAGAGCAAGCACCTGTGATGGTGGAGTAGGGGAGATGTGCTCATCATCTACACAGCTACGTTGACTGTCCAGCCTTGTGTTGTCTTGCGAATCTTGTTGGGAGGATGGCGGAGTGAACCTGTAGAGACCCCCTGTTTGAGTTGCTCCGAAGGACCACCATCATCCACTGCCGGACTAATTTCCTTCAGCTGTAATGATTTTGCATTGTGAAGTCAAACTGATAAGAAAAAGGAATAAAATTCTCTCTTCAAAACTCATTCATGCATGATACTGAGGAACACTACTCGGATGAAAGGCAAACACATGATGCGAGGATGGAATATGTATGAAAAACAGGATGGTGTGACATATTCACACCTATGATGTGGTAACTAAGCAGAAGGCATTTCAACAAATTAGAAGCACTGCAAGCTAGACACCATATGAAAGATGCAACCAATATCACTCTGCCAAGTTCAAACTGTATGGCGTTTCAACAAATTAGAAGCAGTACATGCTAGAAATCATATGCAAGACACAACCAATATCACAGTGGCGACTTAAAGGTGCCTTATCATAAGTGACTGATGCGGGATATGCAAGAATAGTAGTCTGATGTAGAAATAGGAACACATGTCATATTCACATGCATTATGTGTAAAGTAAGCAGATGCAATTCAACAAAGTTAGAAGCAATACAAGCTAGACATCATACGCAACATGCAACCACATATAATAGTGCCAAGTTAGAGCAAGCACCTATGATGGTGGAGTAGGGGAGATGTGCTCATCATCTACACAACTACGTTGACTGTCCAACCTTGCGTTGTCTTGCGAATCTTGTTGGGACGATGCCGGAGTAGAATCTGTAGAGAACCTCCGTTTCAGTTTCTCGGAAGGACCACCATCATCCAATGCCTTACCAATTTCCTTCAGCTTTATTGATTTTGCATTGTGAGGTCATACCGACAAGAAAAAGGAATATCATTCGCTCTTCAGAACTCATTCATGCATGATACTGACGAACACTACTCTGATGAAAGGCAAAGTCATGATACGAGGATGGAATATGTACGAAAAAATGGATGGCTTGACATATTCACACCTATGATGTGGTAACTAAGCAGAAGGCACTTCAACAAATTAGAAACACTGCAAGACACCATATGGAAGGTGCAATCAATATCACTCTGCCAAGTTAAAACGGTCTCGTCATAGGTGGCGTTCATCAAACTAGAAGCAATACATGCTAGAAATCATATTCAAGACGCAGACCAATATCACACTGCCAACTTAAAGGTGTCCCATCATAAGTGACTGATGCAGGATACACAAGAAGAGTAGTTTCATGTAAGAACATGGTGTGATAGACATATATAGTATGTACCAAAAATAGGAAAGCGTGTCATATTCACATGTATCATGTGTAAGCTAAGAAGATGAAGTTTACACTAATTAGGAGCATTACGAGCTAGACACCATATGCAACATGCAACCAGATATCACACTGCCAAGTTAGAGCAAGCACCTTGGATGGTGGAGTAGGGGAGCGGAGACTTGGACCTTGTAATGCACTATCAGTACAAGGAGAATCGGTACAGATGCTCCGTTTACGTTGCTGCAGAGGACCACCATCATCGCCTTCCTTACTATTTCCTTCCTATTTCTTGATTTTGCCTTGTCAAGTCAAACCCACAAGAAAAAGGAATAAAATTTGCTCTTCAGAACTCATTGATGCATGATACTAACGAACACTACTTTCATGTAAGGCAGCCGCATGATAGGAGGATGGAATATGTATGAAAAACAGGACAGCGTGGCATATTGACATGTATGATGTATAAATTGTAAACTAAGCACAAGGTGCTTGAACTTGTTAGAATCGATGCAAGCTAGAAACCATATGAAAGATGAAACCAATATCACTCTGCCAAATTAAAAGGGTGCCCTAACAAATGTATTTGACCAAATTATAAGATATACATGTCAATAGGCTATAAATAATATGCAATATGCAATGAATAAAGGTGACTCATCATAAGTGATTGATGCAGGATACAGAAGAGAGGTAGTTTCATGTAAGAACAAGGTTAACACATAGATGTAGTGTGTACCAAAAATAGGAAGGCATATCATATTCACAAGTATAGTGTGTGAACTAAGCAGATGCAATTTACCCTAATTAGAAGCATTACAAGCTAGACACCGTATGCAACATGCAACCACATATCACACTGCGAAGTTAGAGCAAGCACATGTGATGGTGGTGTAGGGGAAGTGCGGTCTTCAGGTACAGAGCTACGTTCAATATCTTCATTTAGGCTTGCTGTTTCTTGAGAATCATGTAGAGAGGATGAAATTGCATTCTTTATAAGAGTATCGCGTCTCATATTAACCCACACGCGTGACTGTCTCATCATAAGCGATAGACGCAGGATACACAAGAACAGTAGTTTGATGTAAGAACATGGTGTGATAGGCAGATGTAGTATGTACCAAAAATAGGAAGGCGTGTCATATTCACATGTATAATGTGTAAGCTAAGGAGATGCAATTTAACAAATTAGGAGCATTGATGAGGGATACACAAGAAAAGTAGTTTGATGTAAGAACATGGTTAATAGAAAGACGTAGTATGTACCAAAAATAGGAAGGCATGTCATATTCACAGGTATAATGTGTTAACTAAGCAGATGCAATTTACCCTAATTAGAAGCATTACAAGGTAGACACCATATGCAACATGCAACCACATATCACACTGCCAAGTAAGAGCAAGCACATGCGATGGTGGTGTAGGGGAATTGCGTGATCAACTAGAGAGCTACGTTGACTATCTTCATTTAGCCTTGTTGTTTCTTGAGAATCATGTGGGGAGGATGACACTACACTCTTTAAATGAGTAGGGCGTCTCACAGTAACCCACTCGGGTGACTGTCTCATCATAAGTGATTGACGAGGGATACAAAAGAGCTTTAGTTTGATGTACGAACATGGTTAATAGACATATGTAGTATGTATCAAAAACAGGAAGGCATGTCATTATCAAAGGTATAATGTGCAAAGTAAGCAGATGCAATTTAACCAAATTGGAAGCAATACAAGCTAGACACCATATGCAACATGCAACCACATTTGATAGCGCGAAGTTAAAGCAAGCACCTGGGATGGTTGTGTGTGGCAATTGAGATCATCAACTGCAGAGCTACGTTTACTGTCTCCAACTACTGACACTGCACCCATTAGAGCGCTGAAACGCTTAGTGCTTATCTTCGAATTACACTGGGGTGACTTCTGTCTTTTCTTTTCTGCATTCATCAACACTGCGTTAGAGCCTGAAATACCCATGCATAAAAAAACAATAGTGTGAGT
Organism: Triticum aestivum; assembly: GCF_018294505.1. Lineage (NCBI taxonomy): Eukaryota > Viridiplantae > Streptophyta > Magnoliopsida > Poales > Poaceae > Triticum > Triticum aestivum. Next base: position 356,391,724 of record NC_057794.1, read on the forward strand.
ATGGGTGAAGTGTGTGCACAATTAGTACAGTGTAAAGGTAGCAGATAGCAGGTCGGTGAGAAATAAATGACGGGAGACATATGATAGCTCTACAACATGCATGGCACACTAAATTACTACAGGATTTTATGAAAATAACAGTCGACTGAAAGCAAATAGGTCAGTCCATTTTTTCTGCACCGTCCGATGTACAAAGAACGGGCAGATCGCCTTCATCTACCTCCAGCAAGTCAGTGTTGACGATCTTCCTCGAAACGCCAGCGACCATCGGCCCAGTATTCCTCCCCTGCCTGCGTCCTCCCCTCGACCTCACCGCACCGCCGTGCTTGGCACCGCCCCCCCGGCCATCCATTCAAGCCCCGCCGACCTCCAGATCGAGCGCAAGGAGCTCCTACGCCCCACACCCCTATGATAGACACCGATGTGCCGCTTCCCGGGGAACATGCGGACTAGGTGCTCCGCGCGCCTAAGCGGGTGTTGCTTCTTTTAATTGCAGTTCGAGTGACCCTGAATTGAAATCCAGGCGGGCTACTGACCTCTAGCAAAGGTGAAATAGTAATAGGGACGAAACCTTGTGCATTTAGTATCACGAAGAAGATGCAGTAAAAAGCGCTCAACTAGTTTCTTTCGTGGGATGAATACGATGTGAGCGGAGATGTAAGATTTGCACGAATAAGGGAAGAGGAGTACCTCTTTCTGCTGGCAGTGTTGTGTCCTCCTTCTGTTTTTCCGACGATCTTCTTGTTGTTCGCCGGAAACCAGAAGTTGTGGAGGACGGTGCAGCCTTGGACGAACCCATGGCAAAGTTGTTGAGTGTGGTGCGGTGGCCGTCTATCGGCGGTGGGGAAGCAGATCCGAGGCGGCGAACGACGGCGTAGCGGGAACAGCTCCGGTGAGGTGGACGATTGCGATAGTGGAGCCACAGCAGTGAGGCGCAGGACGGCGTGGTCGGAGTGGTTCTGGTACGGCGCACGTCGGTGTTGGGGTCGTGGAGGTAGCTCTGCCTCAGCTTCAGCTGCTAAGTCCTTGAGGGCGTTGCGGTTGCGGTTGCGTTGGATGACGACGTCGGGGTACTAGCTCCGGCGTGATGGAGGAGGGCGGCGGTGGATTGGCCGCTATGGGGTGAAGGACGTAGGAGGCTGGGGTTTCGCGGCTGGTGGAGAGGGCGTTTTCACACCCATGGAGTATGAATGGGGAAACGGAGGGAGGTGGGGAACTCAGGGGGAACAATGTTTCGGTTTGAGATGCGCTTGTTTGAAATTTGGGGGAAGTTACAAACTTTGCCCCCATCTAAAATTTCGGACTTATTGCGGGTTGGGGGTAGGACAGTCATGTCTGGTGTCCCAAATGTGGGCGGGATAGATTTCGGCCGAGCGCATGGGTAGGCGCCCACGGCGTATGAATGCTTCTCGGAGGCGGTTGAGACTGGCGTCTTGGTGAAGTTACAAACCTACCCCAGTTTAGACCATTGGACATCGGGCCGATAGGCTACACGGGCCAGAGTCAGGACAGTAATTTCCTACCACCAAAAAATTAGTCTTGCGAGGTTTCGGGTGACCAGAGGCCTATTTGGCGCTTCGTTCAATATTTGGGAGAAGAAGCATTAACGTTTTTGGTTCTCTTGAATTAAACTTTCAGGATTTTTCAAACTTCACAAATCTTTACTCTTGAAAATCCTAAAGCCACGATTATTTTGGAATGGAGGGGGTACGTTTGAATATACATTGTACACGAGTATATATTAAAAAAAAATATGCAACTTACCTCAGTTCATGCATGGTTCTAGATATAATCTCCTTGGTTGCAGAAAAAAGTTAGATATGCGTATGAATATATATAGCATGTTCAAACTCACAACAAAGATTGATGCCCCTTTTACATCTGATTTACAAATGCCATTATCTCGGGTTCAAATAGATGAATGCACTTTCTATGAATTCGAATCTTCGAAGCCCCATTTATGTTGAATTCGACATGTATTCTATTTCATAGCTAGCAATTTGGAATGTATCCATGCAAGTGACAAATGTATAAAGTGCTTCACACTAACAACATGGAGTGCACTAATTAATGTTTAAATATGAATTGCAAAAGCATCCATTGCTTGTATTTCAAACTGCTCTCACTCTATGGATCGATAATATGAAATAAACACATGCACATGCTAGAATTCAATAGAGTATGGGTGTCTGATAGACCGATTTTCGTCCATACGCAATTTGCAAAATTCATGATCTCATCCAAAAATAATAGTGCCATTTATATTTCAATTTAATGCGTAGAACCGCCTTTTACACGTAGATGCACTATGCCTCGCCCCGTTCTCACAAACGCGTTATATATCTCTCTATCTAATGCATAAGTACACACACTTTATATGCATCGGCATTTCTCTTTCACACATGCTCACAATCTCTCTCAGGGTGTCGGGGTGTCTCACGCACATGCTCTCTCTGTTTCTCTCTCTCTCTTTCTCACTACTATGTACCACTCTTTTCACTAATCTTAGTTGGAAAACACTATTTCTCTCACATGCATATATACACATGCACGGTCTCTACTAGCCCTCTATACGCACATATATGTGCCTACGTGTCTCCCGCACGCACATTATCTTTAGGCATCTCTCACACACATTGCCCTCCGACACACCTCTCTCTTAGTAGTTGGCAGATATGATTTCATCATATCATTCGGTAGGATATCCCTGGCTGTTAGGCTGGATGGTAATACGAGGCAAAGTTTTACCCTAGTTTGGATCGGACCCTTGCACTTGAAGAAAGAGCCTACTCCTGGTACTGTATATTAGTGATAGGGGTGTGTACAAAGTACACGTGAATATCAGGCATTGTGCATGTGTGTATACTATCGACGAACTAGCCCCCAAGCTTGTATAACATACTAAGGGCCTAGGGTTACAAATCATATATAGTCGGCTTATCACCAGTGGGGATAAAGTCCTCCGCGACTCTGGTAGCTTCGTGTTGTACTCCGAGTCCTCCACATAGGTCTTCGTATAACACATCTCGGTCCAACCTATATGTGGCGCAGGATGGAACCGACCCATGAGTCTTCAAGTTGACCCACCACAACTAGAAATGATGTGCCCACCACACCACACACGCAATCGGCCACTAAGAAAATAAGCATATACAATAGTACAATGATATCTAGCTCACAATATGTCTCCATATTTGTTGATGACACTGACGGACTTTGCATTTGATGCGTGCTCCGTATTTTGTTGACGACACTTACGGTCATTGTATTTGAAGCGAAAGCACGATATGGTCACTGGACTTCAGAATAAGCTCATCACGGTCACCACATACATTTTGTCGTGCTAACCAACATGTGGTTGGATGGTTAGAGGACAGTGGTTTCTCGAGCCCAGCAAGGTTAAAGTCCTGGTGCTCGCATTTATCTTGTGTTAATTTCAGTATTTTCCGGCGATGTACGTTCAGTGGGAGGAGACGTTCCACTCAACTACGAGGCACCTATGGTGACTTCGTAAAATCTCAAGATCATATATGCTGGCCCACTCTCTCAAAGGTGCTCATAGGGGTAGGGTTCGCGTGTGTGCGCTTATAGCGGTGAGTGCTTGTGTGTATATATGAGCCCTTGCGTCTGTACCGTGTTAAACAAATACATATCATGAGTATACGGTCAGTGGCTCACCCGTACAACTCCGTATTTTGTTGATGACACAATCAATTGACCAGTCAAACGTTCCACGCGGCGCAACTAGTGTTGCACCATCAGGGCGCGTAACCGTGGGGCCCACCTGTCAGCCCGTATATGAAAGAAATAAATGGTAGTTTGAGTCTGTACTGTGTTAATAAAATAGGAGTACATTTTAGGGTGATCATATGGTCACTGGCTCACCATACAGCTCCGTAATTTGTTGATAACACGATCAATTGACCAGTCAAACGGTCCACATTCAGCAGCGCACATTACCATAGGGCCCAGCCGTCAGCACGTATATGAAGGACAGAAATGGTAATAAATTAGTGGTCGGTG